>NC_061774.1:13432619-13477470 GCF_022458985.1 Mugil cephalus | reverse complement strand
TCTAGTTTGGAGAAAGTCACAACTGAAAGATTTACACTTTGGAGGAAGGACAATAAACATTTGTCATGTATCAGAGACCAACTAAGGATGATAAATTATATTTGTGTAACTCTGCTGTTGCATTGTGGTTAATGTGGCCTTGAGCCTCTGTAACTTTGTTGAGTAAACCTGAAGAACAAAACCAGTGACAGATAATGCCTTATATGTCCTCATTCCAACACTTCCTTGTAGCTACATACTGCCTACCCACTCTGAGTGACATATTCACATCTCTTAGTTTTATTGATTGCACTACTGCTTCAAATGATTCTACATTATTAATCATTTTATTCACATTTATTCATAAAATGAACCAACAGATAATGTGGTGGGTGTAGTGACTTATTCTTAAAAATAAGAAAACAAACCTAAGCCACCTGAGGGGGTTGCTGCACTGGTTCTTGTAGTTGACGTGTCGTCTTCCGGGTCCAATGAATGAATTAACACCTGAGCATCGTATGCAGTCACCAACATTTATTTACAATGTTGGGCTCTTAACCAATAAGCGACCTCAGCCAAATTCTACACAAACTTATATTTACTTTATAAAACTTGAATGTAAACTCAAAACAAAGGCTCACATGATTGCCACAACGCAAAAACCAAACAAAAATGCCGGTGCCAGTGACATGACAGTGGTCAAAAATTGTGTGCTTACCAGTTGTATTTAACACCATCACGCAAAGTGCAGAGCGCCACCTACTGTGGATTTCAGGTAGTACCCACTGAAAACAAATGCCTACATATATGACAAATGGCTCTAACATACTGGCCCCTAATTGTAAATGGCAACAGACATTACAATTCCCTTCAAATTAAATTACAGAGCCATAACACCAGTAATACACACACATTGTACAAACAATACCCAATATTTGTACACATAACCTGGTTTCACTCAGAGGTCATCATAAATGTCAACACTAACAACTTGCAGCTTCCTGTAATAGGCATAGCTTAGTGACGGGTCTTCCAAGATGTTTGTCTTCGTCTGGAGACGCACAGAGCATACCAGACCCTTTTGGTCGAGGAAAGTTTCCACAACTCTGCCAAGAAGCCAAGATCCACGTGGAGTAGCAGAATCCATCACAACAACAATGTCTCCAGGAACAAAATTTCTCCTTTTCTGATTCCATTTTTGACGTTCTTGAAGCAGAAGAAGGTACTCCTGTACCCATCGTTTCCAAAATAAATCCGCCATGTATTGCACCTGCCGCCATCTCCTCTTCACATACGCATCATCCTTACTAAATAGTCCAGGTGACAAGACTGTTTCCCTTTCATCAGGAGAATGTGATTAGAAGTGAGTGGTTCAAGATCAGTCAGATCATCTAAGAGCTTAGTGAGGGGACGACCATTCAATATAGCCTCAACCTCGCACAAAACAGTGTGGAGCCCATCATCATCCAGAGTTTGCAGACGTAACACAGAGGTGAGAACTTTCCTTACCATACGAATGACACGCTCCCATTGTATGATGCTGCAGGGGTGTTAAAGTTCCACTCGATGCCATCTTGCAATAACACTCTCTGTATCTAGTTGTGATTTAGAGAAGCAAGTGCTCCTCTAAGCTCTTTCTCAGCTCCCACAAAGTTTGTACCTTTGGTTGGTCTTTGGCTGATGAACCTTCTTAACGCATTAATACATGCGTCAGTATCCAAGGATGAGGCCACTTCCAAAAGAACAGCCCTGCTTGCAAAACAGGTAAAGATGACACCATACCGTTTACACACACCTCGACCTCTCTTCACTTCTAAAGGCCCAAAATAATCTACTCCCACATTTGTGAAGGGAGGGAGATCGGGAAGGAGCCTTTCCTTTGGTAGGTCTGCCATTTTTTGCTCACCCAACTTCCCTTTGTATCGTCTGCAGAAGCTGCACCGTGATATGATTTTTCTCACAGCTGAAATGCCGCTTGTTATCCAGAACTTCTTTCTCAACCTTGACAGCGTGTGATTTCTTCCACCATGGCCAACTTGTTGGTGCATGTGTCTTAATGAGTGTGGAGATGGGTTGATCTTTCGACAAGATGAGTGGATGCTTTACCTCTTCTGGTAAAGCTGCCTTACTCAATCGGCCTCCAACTCTCACAAGTCCATCCTCCAGACATGGGTCCAGTTTGTAAATGGAACTGTCTCGTTGCACACATTTTCCAGCTGACACGGCAGCGATCTCCTCTTTGAACCTTTTCTGCTAAATGTAACAAATGATGGAAACTTCAGCATCCAAAAGATTCTCAGCTGACAAAGTTCGACTCATTGCTTTTTTGGCACTCTCCATCTCCAGTGACATATGTGCTTCAGTTGCATCCTTTCTACTGAACTCAAGGGCATGCAATTCCTTTCTCGTTTGCTTTAACTGCAGAAGAATCCTCTTCCATTTGAGAAACCAGGCAACTGCCACCTTAAGTTTCCTTCAGTCAGAAAAGCATAGTAGGAGCTGTTCTGTAGCATTAGGGGAGTCCTGAGTAATCATTGTGTTTACTGTGGTATCCCTTTTGACCTCTACATCATCGGCCGCAATTGTGGCCTCTGTGATGTCTGAAGGCCAATCCTTTCCTGGGCAAAGAGAAACCTTGGCCTTCAATCCAGCTACCACCATTCAACAAATCTCCAACCTTCATACCTCTAGAGGCGTAGTCAGCAGGGTTGTCTTTAGTATGGATGTACCTCCATTGAGAGACATGAGTTGCATCTCTGATGGTTGACACTCGATTCGCCACAAATGTGTGGAAACGTCTGTCCTCTTTCTTATGTACTTGACTACTGAAGTACTATCTGTCCAGAAAGTTGACCGATCCAGTGGCAGCTCCAATTCTGCTTTTAACATCTGATCCTCCAGCCATACTGTCCACTGATGGCTAATGTCTGCAGGTATGTTGTCATCCCACCCACAACGTCTGCAACAGAGCTCTTGCAACATAACCTTTGCTGGCAGTGTCACTGGTGCAAGAAACCCCAAGGGATCATAAACTGAACAGATTACAGACAACAATCCTCTTCTGCTCTGTGCTTGCTCTTTCACCATCATTTTGAATTTGAATGTGTCCGACTCCACACACCACTGCAGTCCAAGGGCTCTCTCAAGTGGAAGCTCATCTCTATCCAGATCCAGTTCTTTCCAGTCTTTAGCTCTATGCTCCTCTTCAATGGTTTGCAGCACTGTCCGGCTGTTACTGATCCATTTTGTCAAATTAAAGCATCCCTTGAGGCAGAGGTTCCTCTGCCTCAAGGCACAAATACACAAACTTATATTTACTTTATAACTTGAATGTAAACTCGAAACAAGGCTCAAAATGATTGCCACAACGCACTAACCAAACGACAATGCCGGTGGCGGCGTCAACGACGCCGGTCCAAAAACTGTGCTTCCCCAGTCAGCAGCACACCTGCAGAGTAAATACCGGTTGTATTTAACACCATCCGGCCAAAGTGCAGAGCGCCACCTACCGTGAATTTCAGATAGTACCCACTGAACACAAATGCCTGAATATGTGACAAATGTTTCTAACAGTGGGTTTAACTCAGTTTGACACACACAGGTCTGTCATTGTGGTTGAATTCAACTAATGTAAAATCTCTGTTTAACAGATTGATGTTGTTTAAATAAATCACAGCAGTTTTCCAGCCACTGACCAGCTAAAAAAGGAAGAAAGTTGATACTGATTCCCTTTCTTTTTCTTTCATATAACAAGAAGTTAGAAACAACGTTGTGCACATTTCACACACTCTCCTCTGAGGCTGATCACTACCACAACACACTGCTTTCTGTTGAGAGCAGGGTACATAGGGTTTCCAGCCACTGACCTGTGAAATGCTCAGCAGCAGAAAAACATGTTTGATCAATGCATGTGACTGAAATAAATTTCAACAATTATGCTTCATAGTGGTAGAAATGAAATACTCACAATGTTTTATTTCACAGGTGGAGAAACTTACTGTGATGGCAGACAGAGTGGAGCTCAGTGTTATGGAGCTTTGGGAGGAACTGTGGTCATCATACTGATGGACAACGCCTTAGAAATATTTAGATGTGATGTGAAAAAGGGATCATCACTAATATTAAGATGGAGAAACAAAATTGATTGTAACTAATGTGATCAAAGACAGATCTGTCTTTAATCCCAGTGATGAACATTTAGGATCAATGACCTGAGCAGGAATGACAGTGGTCAATATGATCTGATAATCACTGACTCAAATGGAACAAAATTACAAGAACAGACTCTACAGTTGTTTATTGAAGGTAAAATACTCCTTTTTCTACTCTTGGGAAATTAAGTTTATATTTAAAAGATCTAAGTCTCAAATTGTATTGATCTGTGTGCAAACAAAGATATCTTACATTCACTTACCAGTTTTTAGGTTCACTAATGAAAACAAATATAACAGTACCTGAACTGAATCCTCCTTCATTACTGTTACAGTCAGAGTCTAAATAATATACTTTATATCTCTGCATGTTTCTGTATTTATTTATTAAGAGATAATTACCTTGTTATCAAAAGTCATCTGTGTGTGATTCTCTCAGCTCCGTGTCCAATGTCCATCTGGTTTTCTGAGTGTCTGTCCCATGGAGAGAAGAGGGTGTCCTGCTCCTCTGATGGAGGGACAGTCCTCAGTACAGCTGGACTCTGGATGGACACTCAGTGACAGACGCTGAGCTCCTCTCTGGCAATAATGAGACTAACGTCATCACTCTGAAACAAGACGTCTCAGGGCATCTGGTCTGTTCAGTCAGAATCACATCAGTAATGTCTCCAGAGGAGAGAGGATCTCTACCTGTGGTGAGTGACAACATGATGAGAAATAACTTGGTAATCATTGGTGTCATAACATCAGTCATAAATACTTTGTTTGTTCATAGGCTTCATATTCATCAACTGCAACCTTACTAATGGACACACATATCAGAGTGGGGTTTTTTGGGCCCAATAAACACGTTATTAAAAACCCACTCTGATATGTGTGTCCCATTAGGTAAGGTGCAGTTGATGAATATGAAGCCTATGAACAAACAAAGATCATTTATGACTGATGTTATGACACCAACATGATTACCAAGTTATTTCTCATCATGTTGTCACTCACCACAGGTAGAGATCCTCTCTCCTCTGGAGACATTACTGATGTGATTCCTGACTGAACAGACCAGATGTCCTGAGACGTCTTGTTTCAGAGTGATGACGTTAGTCTCATTATTTCCAGAGAGGAGCTCAGCGTCTGTCACTGAGTGTCCATCCAGAGTCCAGCTGTACTGAGGACTGTCCCCTCCATCAGAGGAGCAGGACACCCTCTTCTCTCCATGGGACAGACACTCAGAGACCAGATGGACATTGGACACCGGAGCTGAGAGAATCACACACAGATGACTTTTGATAACAAGGTAATTATCTCTTAATAAATAAATACAGAAACATGCAGAATATAAAGTATATTATTTAGACTCTGACTGTAACAGTAATGAAGGAGGATTCAGTTCAGGACTGTTATATTTGTTTTCATTAGTGAACCTAAAAACTGGTAAGTGAATGTAAGATATCTTTGTTTGCACACAGATCAATACAATTTGAGACTTAGATCTATAAATATGACTTAATTTCCCAAGAGTAGAAAAAGGAGTATTTTACCTTCAATAAACAACTGTAGAGTCTGTTCTTGTAATTTTGTTCCATTTGAGTCAGTGATTATCAGATCATATTGACCACTGTCATTCCTGCTCAGGTCATTGATCCTAAATGTTCCATCACTGGGATTAAAGACAGATCTGTCTTTGATCACATTAGTTACAATCATTTTGTTTCTCCATCTTAATATTAGTGATGATCCCTTTTTCACATCACATCTAAATATTTCTAAGGCGTTGTCCATCAGTCTGATGACCACAGTTCCTCCCAAAGCTCCATAACACTGAGCTCCACTCTGTCTGCCATCACAGTAAGTTTCTCCACCTGTGAAATAAAACATTGAGAGTATTTCATTTCTACCACTATGAAGCATAATTGTTGCAATATTTCAGTCACATGCATTGATCAAACATGTTTTTCTGCTGCTGAGCATTTCACAGGTCAGTGGCTGGAAACCCTATGTACCCTGCTCTCAACAGAAAGCAGTGTGTTGTGGTAGTGATCAGCCTCAGAGGAGAGTGTGTGAAATGTGCACAACGTTGTTTCTAACTTCTTGTTATATGAAAGAAAAAGAAAGGGAATCAGTATCAACTTTCTTCCTTTTTTAGCTGGTCAGTGGCTGGAAAACTGCTGTGATTTATTTAACAACATCAATCTGTTAAACAGAGATTTTACATTAGTTGAATTCAACCACCAATGACAGACCTGTGTGTGTCAAACTGAGTTAAACCCACTGTTAGAAACATTTGTCACATATTCAGGCATTTGTGTTCAGTGGGTACTATCTGAAATTCACGGTAGGTGGCGCTCTGCACTTTGGCCGGATGGTGTTAAATACAACCGGTATTTACTCTGCAGGTGTGCTGCTGACTGGGGAAGCACAGTTTTTGACCGGCGTCGTTGACGCCGCCACCGGCATTGTCGTTTGGTTAGTGCGTTGTGGCAATCATGTGAGCCTTTGTTTCGAGTTTACATTCAAGTTATAAAGTAAATATAAGTTTGTGTATTTGTGCCTTGAGGCAGAGGAACCTCTGCCTCAAGGGATGCTTTAATTTGACAAAATGGATCAGTAACAGCCGGACAGTGCTGCAAACCATTGAAGAGGAGCATAGAGCTAAAGACTGGAAAGAACTGGATCTGGATAGAGATAAAGCTTCCACTGAGAGAGCCCTTGGACTGCAGTGGTGTGTGGAGTCGGACACATTCAAATTAAAAATGATGGTGAAAGAGCAAGCACAGAGCAGAAGAGGATTTTTTGTCTGTAATCTGTTCAGTTTATGATCCCTTGGGTTTCTTGCACCAGTGACACTGCCAGCAAAGGTTATTTTTGCAAGACCCTCGTTCAGACGTTGGGGGTGGGATGACAACATACCTGCAGACATTAGCCATCGGGTGGACAGAAATGGCTGGAGGATCAGATGTTAAAAGCAGATTGTAGCTGCCACTGGATCGGTCAACTTTCTGGACAGATAGTACTTCAGTATCAAGTACATAAAAAGAGGACAGACGTTTCCACACATTTGTGGCGAATCGAGTGTCAACCATCAAGATGCAACTCAGTCTCTCAATGGAGGTACATCCATACTAAAGACAACCCGCTGACACGCCTTTTAGAGGTATGAAAGGTTGGAGATTTGTTGAATGGTGGTAGCTGGATTGAAGGCCCAAGGTTTCTCTTTGACCCAGGAAAGGATTGGCCTTCAGACATCACAGAGGCCACAATTGGGGCCGATGATGTAGAGGTCAAAAGGATACCACAGTAAACACAATGTTTAAACTCAGGACTCCCCTAATGCTACAGAACAGCTCCTACTATGCTTTTCTGACTGAAGGAAACTTAAGGTGGCAGTTGCCTGGTTTCTCAAATGGAAGAGGATTCTTCTGCAGTTAAAGCAAACGAGAAAGGAATTGCATGCCCTTGAGTTCAGTAGAAAGGATGCAACGGGAAGCACATATGTCACTGGAGATGGAGAGTGCCAAAAAAGCAAGAGTCGAACTTTGTCAGCTGAGAATCTTTTGGATGCTGAAGTTTCCATCATTTGTTACATTTAGCAGAAAAGGTTCAAAAGGAGATCGCTGCCCGTTTTCAGCTTGGAAAATGTGTGCAACGAGACAGTTCCATTTACAAACTGGACCCATGTCTGGAGGAGGACTTGTGAGAGTTGGAGCCGATTGAGTAAGGCAGCTTTAACCAAAGAGGTAAAGCATCCACTCATCTTGTCGAAAGATAAACCCCATCTCCACACTCATTAAGACACATGCACCAACAAGTTGGCCATGGTGGAAGAAATCACACCTGTCAAGGTTGAGAAAGAAGTTCTGGATAACAAGCGGCATTTCAGCTGTGAGAAAAATCATATCAGGGTGCAGCTTCTGCAGACGATACAAAGGGAAGTTGGGTGAGCAAAAAATGGCAGACCTACCAAAGGAAAGGCTCCTTCCCGATCTCCCTCCCTTCACAAAATGTGGGAGTAGATTATTTTGGGCCTTTAGAAGTGAAGAGAGGTCGAGGTGTGTGTAAACGGTATTGGTGTCATCTTTACCTGTTTTGCAAGCTGGGCTGTTCTTTTGGAAGTGGCCTCATCCTTGGATACTGACGCATGTTTTAATGCGTTAAGAAGGTTCATCAGCCAAAGCCCAAAACCAAAGGTACAAACTTTTGTGGGAGCTGAGAAAGAGTTTAGAGGAGCACTTGCTTCTCTAAATCAAAACTAGATACAGAGAGTGTTATTGCAAGATGGCATCGAGTGGAACTTTAACACCCCTGCACATCATACAATGGAGCGTGTCATTCGATGGAAAGGGAAAAAGTTCTCACCTCTGTGTTACGTCTGCAAACTCTGGATGATGAGGGGCTCCACACTGTTTTGTGCGAGGTTGAGGCTATATTGAATGGTCGTCCCCATCACTAAGCTCTTAGATGATCTGACTGATCTTGAACCACTCACTTCTAATCACATTCTCCTGATGAAAGGGAAACAGTCTTGTCACCTGGACTATTTAGAAAAGGATGATGCGTATGTGAAGAGGAATGGCGGCAGGTGCAATACATGGCGGATTTATTTTGGAAACGATGGGTACAGGAGTACCTTCTTCTGCTTCAAGAACGTCAAAAATGGAATCAGAAAAGGAGAAATTTTGTTCCTGGAGACATTGTTGTTGTGATGGATTCTGCTACTCCACGTGGATCTTGGCTTCTTGGCAGAGTTGGGGAAAAATTTTTCCTCGACCAAAAAGGGTCTGTATGCTCTGTGCGTCTCCAGACGAAGACAAACCCATCTTGGAAGACCCGTCCTAAGCTATGCCTATTACGGGAAGCTGCAAGTTGTTAGTGTTGACATTTATGATGACCTCTGATGAAACCAGGTTATGTGTACAAATATTGGGTATTGTTTGTACAATGTGTGTGTATTACTGGTGTATGGCTCTGTAATTTAATTTGAAGGGAATTGTAATGTCTGTTGCCATTTACAATTAGGGCCATATGTTAGAGCCAATTTGTCATATATAGGCTTTTGTGTTCAGTGGGTACTACCTGAAATCCACCGTAGGTGGCGCTCTGCACTTTGCGGGATGGTGTTAAATACAACTAAAAAGCACACAATTTTTGACCACTGTCATGTCACTGGCACCGCATTTTTTTTTTGGTTTTTGCGTTGTGGCAATCATGTGAGCCTTTGTTTTGAGTTTACATTCAAGTTTTAAAAAGTAAATATAATTTTGTGTAGAATTTGGCTGAGGTCGCTTATTGGTTTTAAGAGCCCAACATTGTAAATAAATGTTGGTGACTGCATACATGCTCAGGTGTTAATTCATTCATTGGAAACCCGAAGACGACGCGTCACCTACAAGAACCAGTGCAGCAGCCCCCTCAGGTGGCTTAGGTTTTGTTTTCTTATTTTTAAGAATAAGTCACTACACCCACCACATTATCTGTTGGTTCATTTATGAATAAATGTGAATAAAATGTTTAAAATAATGTAGAATCATTTGAAAGCAGTAGTGCAATCAATAAAATAAGAGATGTGAATATGTCACTCAGAGTGGGTAGGCAGTATGTAGCTACAAGGAAGTGTTGGAATAGAGACATATAAGGCATTATCTGTCACTGGTTTTGTTCTTCAGGTTTACTCAACAAAGTTACAGAGGCTCAAGGCCACATTAACCACAATGCAACAGCAGAGTTACAAAAATTTAAATTTATCATCCTTAATTTGGTCTCTGAACATGAAAAAATGTTTTTGTCCTTCCTCCAAAGTGTAAATTTTTCAGTTGTGCCCTTTCTCCAAACTAGAAAAAATTTCCCACTGAGACCATTCTGTGGTCACAACCCCAAAGACACAAGCATCAATCTTAATTTTTTCTCTGTAATTTTTTGGGGAGACAAGCTGTCTTCACTTTGTGGAAAGTTACAAACTAAAGCCGTGTGTATAAAAGACTATCATGTCATCTTCATTGTCCCTCAATCAAACTGTTTGATGAACGTGTGAGACTTTCAAACCTCCTTTCAGAACCAGTTAACAAGAAGTTTAAACATTTCACTCATCCACTAAACCATCTTTAGAAACCTGAATAAAAATACCACGTCAATATCTCACCATGAGAGACTCCAAGTATCATCAGCATCAGTCCAACCACAGCTTCCATGCCCTCCTCTCTCTTCACACCTGTTCAGTCACTCAGCAGTTTTCAAACTTTATCTAATTCCTCCCAAAGTCAAACCTATGTACCCTGCTCTCAACAGAAAGCAGTGTGTTGTGGTAGTGATCAGCCTCAGAGGAGAGTGTGTGAAATGTGCACAACGTTGTTTCTAACTTCTCGTTATATGAAGAAAAAAGAAAGGGAAGCAGTATCAACTTTCTTCCTTTTTAGCCTCAGTGTGTTTTTCTGTGTTCTGTGTTTGTTCTGCGTGACTAAATGAAACATCCTCCTTCTGAGACTGACAGCTGATATTTCTAAGACACCATCATGAAGGTGTATCAAACTAGAAACATTTTAAAATGTCTCCTATTACTGATCAACCTTTTAAATCCTGTATGTGGAGAATCAAAACAAACTCTACTGAGTTGTTATTATTACTCAGTGTATTTTTTTTTATTTTAACTAGTCATGTGTCTATTGTCTCATCTGTGTCAAACATAAATCTAGTAACACAACAGCAGCACTGCCACAACATCTGTGAAGATCATGATGTTGACATTTTGGTGACATGATCTGATGTGTGTAAATTCATGTACAGTGTTAATTACTGAGTTCATCGTCAAAGAGGAACATGATGCAGTCCAGTCCAACCCAACACTAACTATGAGCTCAGTGATAAAACTCATATGTGATCGTGTGGAAAACATGAGCATTACAGTAAAATGGACTTTGACAAAACAGAAAACACTGGAACAACCCTTGCTGTTGTCTCATTAATGTTTTTCTATGAATAGGGTTATGAACGTTAAACACCACATTACAGCTGTCCCAAAAATTAATATAGGAAACCTTCCATTTTCTTATGTCTTTAGTTCTGTTGTTCTCCATCAGAATACAGGGTGTCTTGTTAATGATCTGCTTCACAGTATGAAAAGTGTGACAAAGAGTGTGTAAAAAACTTGACCGAGCAGGCGTTGTATCTTTGTGATGCTGAGAAGAGGAACTGTTGTGAGTTTCTAACCTCTTTTAGCCTTCAGTACAACAAGTGGACCTTCATGTGTGATGGACTGAGTGGAAGAGAAGGAAATATCCCTCACTGTAACACTGACAGCTACATTTCTAAGACATCAGCATACATCCTACACTGAAACGTCTGAAATGTCTCCTTTTACTGATCACCTTCACAATAAGAGGTTTTACAAACACTGAACACAGAGAGGCAACAAAAAGGAAGTGAACATAACTTAACTCACCAAAAAAAGAAAAAGAAATTTTAAACATCCAAAGAAACTGACACCACTAACAACATGGTTGATAAAACAGATACTAAGAAAAACATTCATCCATTCACCAAAGTTATAGTCATTAAACTGGATCTTTTGATAGTCAACATGTAGACTGAATATTTTTATTATGAGGAAACAGATATAAAGTCTCCATTTCTATCACAATGGAAAGCTGTCAACTGGAAATATATAATTTCCAGTTGACAGCTTTCAAGTCTTTGAAATGATCTTCTCTTTCTTTTTTTATATCTCTTTATTTGTTTTTTCCTTTTTCTATTTCTGGACGGCCACATGAAAATGTTTTTAACTCATGTCAAGATATGAAGACAACAGCACAGCCTTTATGAACCAGTAGAGGGAAACCTCTAACCTGCTAATAGGAGCCAAGATGTTTTATTCAAAGTCAAAATTAATCTTCAGCATCATGAAATGTACAATGTTGAACTTTTGGATAGGGGTCCCACAGTTGGACCTAAGGCTGATCCATTACTGACACAGGCCGGAAAGGAAATCTTCATGACTGCACATGGGCAAAGGAATAAACTCAACTGCAGTCCTTACAGTCCTGTGGCCTATCCACAACAGAACCAATGACAGGATGCAGACAGGAAGTTGGTCTCATGCAACACAATCAAAATTATGAAACATTTGATTTAAATTATTAACAACCCAAGGACACATCCATATTCCAGTACTCGCAATTCAATATTAACATTGAAGAAACACAGTATTGTGAGGACCACTGTTCACAGCTGACTCACAAACACAATTAATCGATCTTGTGACTATGTGAAAATATATATATCTGTGGATGTATTTAACAGAATCTAAAATTTATCAAAGCCCAAAAACAACCACTGCTGGTTTTCAGTAGAGAAAAAGAAGAACAAAAAGAGAGATAGAAAAAACATCTCACCATGAAGACTCCAAGTAGCGTCAACAACAGTCCAAACACAACTTTCATGTCTCCTCTCAGTTCGCCTCTGTTGAGTCAGTCTGCAGTTTTAGAAAGTTTATGAAAATTATCAGCTACAAGTGTCCCTTAACTCGCAGTGAGCTGTGTTAGCCACAGAGTACTGTGTCCAAACTGGCACTATCGTAATGTTTTTGTGTGCTGAGAGCAGGAAATCATAATATAGACCCATGTTTCAGTTCCTCCTGTTGTTACATTTAGTGGCTATACACATTACACCATAGGTCTTCAACACAGAGTATCCAAGCCCTAGGGGATTTGCGGAGGTACTGCAGGGGGGTTTGCAAAATCTTTGGTTGATAAAAAATTTTTTAATATTATATTTATTTAATTTTCCCCCACAAATTTTAATTTATTGAAACACGTATTAGCATTAATCTAACATATTTTAGTAAAGGAATAAATGGAAGATTATCTTTCAATCAGCATTCCACTCATACAGGAGCTGTCTCAACAGTGCAGTTTCACACAGAGCGCCTACTATTGTGTCCCAGCCACTCAAACGACCAAGCAGGCAGGACAAGTGTCCTACTTCGACCGACCGCTGGCAATCAGTCAGCACGCACACACACAGAGCAACGATCTGATGTAAACATCAGTATTAACTGTATGAACTTCATCAGCAGATCTCCGTTAAACAGTGGTGTGGTGTAATGAGCTGCGTGAAACCTGTAGCTTGGTGAACAACAGGTTTTCTGTGTGGATGAGAGGGGCTGTTTTTGGTCAGACAGGTGTGTTAATGAGAGAGACTCTGGTGATGAAGTTTAATTACACTTAATACCGATGTTTACATTTGATCACTGCTGCTGCTGCTCGACATGTCTTCCAAGGCCGCGAAACTCATGTTTTGCTCCTCGCAGATAGAGTGGACACCTTCAAAACAAAAAAAAACTTGACCTCGGGCATTCCCTGCATCAGTTGAGGGAACTGCGACAAGTCCCCCAGCCCCACAGACTTCATCACTGATGCAGGCATGTCATGCGGGGAGCCCAGCTGCATTGAACCACCTTTAGGGAGGCCCAGCTTGCAAAACTTTGCGAACCCTCAAATCAGACGATACTCACATTCAATCTCAGCTCATCTCAGAAGCTCACCATGACTCACCTGTTTTTCTGTCCCTTCTTGTAAAATAAATACTTTTTGAAACTCCATCATGTGTCTCCACTTTATGTTGCGCCTCTGGGAGCCGGACGTAACAGGAGGAAAGGTGACTTCAGGCAGTCGTTGCTCCAGTGAGTGTCCTCGTTTGTGATGCTTTGCCGAGGTCTTTACTGCCACTGACTTTAGTTTCTTTTCGTGTAATGGGTCTCAATTCCTTTAGTTTTGTGTTCATCAAGTGTGATGTCTATTTTTTGTCAGGGTCAATCAGGTAATGTTGTCAGATCAGCGGTATTTTTTGTGGGTCATTACAGTGAAGCACCATCCATTCAACTTGCATTTTTTCCCCACTGAACTTAAGCTGCAGTTTATCTCTATACACTTCAGGATCCATCGACTACTTCTGTCCATCGTTGCCTCATTAATAATCAGAACCAGAGGCAGAATACTGTCCAGGACTCTGCTGCTCTGTCTTTTTTGGATGTTTTTTATGGCAAAGGCTGATCTGGTCTTTCCATTCTTGAGGTTTATGAATAGTTTGTATCTTGTGAACCCTCTGTATTTGGTCTATGAAGCATTTCCTTCATAGTAGACTTGGATAATGATATGATAGATAATAGATTGATGGGTCATTATTTGAGTAACACAACACAAAAGATAACGTCGAACTGTAAAATAAATAACTTCCAATTGAAATACATCAGTTTGAAATTCGTTTCGAGCAGCATGAAAATATGAGAAAAATCGTGCTGGCAGGGACCAAACATCAGATTAATTTTCATGACAGTTTCACATCCACTGTGAGACCAGGTTGGCATTTAACTGCTTCTTTATATCAGTGTAACAGGTTTCTTTTTGTTAATATTCAACATTTTTCAAAAATTGTCTCTCTGCAAAAATGGGTTTTAAAACGTGACCAACTCCCTGAGAAGACAAAAAAAACAAAAAACAAATAAAACCTAGAGGTTTGTTGAAACACCTTTAATCCTCACATCTTTTCAGTGACCAGTGTGGGCCTGCTTCATGCTGCAGATCTTCTCAAACCTGGGTTGCAGTTTTGAGATTGCCACTCTGAGTTCATTTTCAATGTCCAGCTTTGCTCTGTATTTGGTCTTGATTGAGGCCACAGCAGAGAAACCTATCTCACATAGGTAGGATGTGGCAAAAGGAAGAAGTACAGTGGGGGAAATAAGTATTTGATCCCCTGCTGAATTTGTAAGTTTGCCCACTTCCATAGAAATGATCAGACTCTGGTTTTTATGGTTGTTTACTGGTTATGGGTATAGACAGAATATCAGTCGAAAATGCATAAAAAACACACAATCTAAAAGTTATAAATTGTTATGAATTTTATTAAGGGAAATAAGTATTTGACCCCAACAATTCACTTAAATTCAGGCTCCTACAGATTGGCGGGTGCGCATGTGGCACACAGCGTGCTCAGTCAACTAATTACCAATACTCCTGATCTTAACTCGTCATGTATATAAAGCACTCCTGCTCTAAGAATCAGTTTCTTACATTCCAACTTCTACAGCACCATGGGCAAGACCAAAAAGAGCTGTCAAAAGATGTCAGGGCCCAAGATTGTAGACCTGCAAAAGGGCTGGTATAGTTACAAAACCATCAGCAAAAGGGTTTTGGTGAGAAGGTGACAACTATTGGTCCCATTATTCGCAAGTGGAAGACCCATAAAAGGACCATCAACTGTCCTCGGCCGGGAGCTTTCCCGCAAAATCTCGCCTCATGGAGTGAGGATATGATGGAAAGGTGAGGGAGCAGCCTAAAAAACACGGCAGGAGCTTGTTAATGATCTGGAAGCAGTTGGACCTCCGTCACCAAGAAAACAGTTGGCAACACACTGGGGCCGTTATGGTTTAAAACTCTTGCAGTGCCCGCAAGGTCCCCCTGCTCAAGAAGGCACATGTACAGGCCCGCCTTAAGTTTGCCAGTGAACATCTAAATGACTCAGAGAAGGCTTGGAGAAAGTGCTGTGGTCTGACAAAACCAAAGTTGAGCTATTTGGCATTAACTCGACCCGCCGTGTTTGGAGGATGAAAAAACGTGAGTATGACCCAAAGAACACCATACCAAACGGTTAAGCATGGAGGGGGGAAACATCATGTTTTGGGCTGTTTTTTCAGCAAAGGTACAGGCAACTTCACCGCATTATGGGGCCAATGAATGCAGCCATGTACTGTAACATTTTGGACAAAAACCTTCTTTCCTCAGCAAAAAACACTGAAGAGCCTCGAGGGTGGGTTTTCCAACATGACAATGACCCAAAAAAATACTGCCAGGACAACAAAGGATGGCTCAAGAAGAAGCATATTAAGGTCATGGAGTGGCCTAGTCACCCCTCCAACCTTAACCCGATCGAAAATCTGGGGAGGGAGCTGAAGCTCCGAGTTTCCAAGAGGCAGCCAAGAAACTTGAAGATTTAGAGACTGTCTGTAAAGATGAAGGGGCCAAAATCCCGCCTGCGCTGTGTGCAAACCTGGTGACCAACTACAAGAAACGTCTCATCGCTGTGTTTTGCCAACAAAGGTTTCTCTACAAAGTACTGACTGTGTTGTGCTTGGGGATAAAATACTTATTTCCCTTAATAAATACATAACAATTTATAACTTTTAGATTGTGATGTTTTTTATGCATTTTCGACTGATATTCTGTCTATACCCATAACCAGTAAACAACCATAAAAACCAGAGTCTGATCATTTCTATGGAAGTGGGCAAACTTACAAATTCAGCAGGGGATCAAATACTTATTTCCCCCACTGTATGGCCAGGGCTCTCTTGCCTAGCAGTGGGTAATCTTTATCCACTCCAATCCAAAATGCAGCCAGTGTCTTTGACTGAAACTGCAGCCTCATTTTTGAATCAGAGGTGACATCAATGAACTGTTCCTCCTCTGATGTGCTGAAGTCGGCAGGTGGTGTTGCACTGAAGGGGCCCAGGGAAATCCAGTTCATATTCTTTGGGTCTTGCATCAGGAAGTATTTCTCAAAATGTGTGCTTTCATGCATGGGACACTGTGTTCTGCAGTTTGTTGACTTCAATGAATGCTTTCAGATTCTCAAAGAGTCCACATTTCCATCTTTCACTCGCTGCAGCCACATCTCAAGTTTTCTGATTAATGATGTGTTTTTTATCTGCCAGATTGGGGAGGTGTGAAATTTGTGTCCTGCAATTGCAAATTCACTTCTTTGAGTTTCAGAAACATGTCACTGAGGTATGCAAGTTTCATGAGGAAGTTGTTACAGAAAAAATTTGTGGGCAAGATCATTGCCCTCTTCCCCCAAAAATATGCGGATTTCATCTCGCAGTTCAAATACCCTGGATAGCACCTTCCCACTGACAGCCAACGGACACGCTTGTGAAACAGAACAGCTGTGTGGTCGAAGCCCATTTCCTCGCACAGTGCCGAAAAAATCCGGGCTTTGTCAGGTTGTGTTTTGATGTAGTTGACGGTGGCAATGACATCGGCCATTACATCATTCAGCTCGGGACTCGTGATGTATCATGCAGTGTATCCACTGTGCAATTGGGGGAGACGCGCTTGATCAGCGCTTGCAGCCCTCCCTGTTTCACAGCCATAGCCTGCGCCCCGTCTGTGCAGGTTCCCACACAGTCCTCCCATTTCAGATTGGCCTCTCTTAAGTAAGAGTCAATGATTTTAAACAGTTCTTCTGCTGTGGCTCTGCCAATCACGTGTTTGCAGAAAAGCAGTTCCTCCCTCATGTCATCTCCATCTATGAATCTGACGTAAGTAATCAATAAACAGTCTTTGTTACTGTCAGTGGCTTCATCCATCTGTAGAGAAAAGCTGCTGTCACGCACCTTATCATTAAGCTGCTCCTCATGTCCTTTGACATGTCATAAATGCGCCTCCCGATGGGGGTTGTTGGACAGAGGAATAGCCCTTATTTTGCTGGCTGCGGTGTCATCAAGCATAAGTTGAAACCATGTCCCAGAGCACAGGGAAGTATTAATTCCTCGCTATTGTGTGCGGCTTTTTACACTGCACCATAGTTGAGCACTTGCCGGCATGAACGTAGCTTTAGTAAAGAGAGACTTTTGAGCACGGCATTTAACTTTACCTAAAGCTGGCAAATAACACCTATGATATTAACATATCATTTATAACATTGTGCATATGGGGTAAAGAGGCAGGACTCGTCCTTTGGGTTCATTGCACCTTTTAATACTCATAGTAACTTATATCTGTTAATATAGTGTCATATTCTTGCACTTATTTTAAGCTGACAAATAGCTCTTATGAGTTGCATAGCTTTTATAACTGTGTGCTGTAGGGAGATGTATACATTATTATAACTTTATTACATATACTTATAGCTACAGATATAAAGGACTATAGTAGAAGTCAATCTCATGCATCACTAGTAGTAGTAGTTATGATGCATCATAAAATGAACAAGTGACTAGGCAGATACTGACATATTTATGATGCACTATTCAGATTAAAATTATAATCATTCATTACCATTGCCCATAAGGCAACAGAAGTTGGTTATGATGATTTTGGGGAATATGTAATAGATGGTAATAATGAGCATTACAAATGCTTTATAGACACCTTATAAAACATTATGAGTCCCTTCATAGGGCTTTATAAATACAACCTTCATAGAAAAGGTTACCGCTCTGTTTATATTTGAATGTGAGATGAATGAGTCCGTCAAAATAACTTGAGATGTAGTAGTCTATTAATATTCCTCAGTGGGTTTCTGATGACAACAGAAAAAGAAACATCTATTAAATTCACCTGACCCTCTGTCACAGTAAATAGACACCACAAAGAAAGATCTCATCTCATCTGCTACCACTTAATCTTGATGCTAACTAGCATGTTTTTGGAGGTGGAGGAAACTAAACACAGACACAGGTAACGGCAACTTATTAAAGCTTTTAACAATATTATACAGTTTATGACAGTAATCAGATGATAGGAACATAAATCTGTTATTAACTGTTATTTACGCAACATAATATTTGTAATTTTGAAAAAATAAATAGAGCCAGTTCATAATTCATATGATGTGAAACACAAACTGTGCTTTAAACAAAAAATTTAAAATGTGAGGTTACCTTTCAAAAACATACATATTTTAAAATCTAGAACCTGTACAACAGAGAAATGTGTTTTATTTCATTCATCCCTCATGGGGAAATATTTTGTCTCATTTAATCCAGTCATTCATTCACACAGCAGGTGTTACACCTGGAGCAGTGGACTTGTCATTTTCCTCAGTCATGGACACAGCTGAGGTACCATGGACATAGGGGGATCTGAACCTGTGGCCTCATGGTCCCAGAGCTGCTTCTCTCCCCACTACTCAACACCCCCGTGTTAGACCAAGGACGAAGCTCCAGCTGTGTTCACTGTTGTATTAATGACAAAACCTTTATTCCATCAGAGTGTTGAGTGATAAACATGAAGAAAACACTGAGAAATATTTAAGAGGATTCATAGAAAGATGCTAAACTGTCATCAGAGTCTCATGAAGAATAGAAACAGGAGCAGAGTTTCACTCTAAACCATATTTTTTTACACCAATAAAGACACAAATCAGATGAAATGTGTCACTAGTTGTTGTTTTAAGGTGCAGAACCTCTCATTTTCAACCATCATGACAGAGTTCTCTGGAGGTTCCAGTGTTTGTGGGACAGCTGAGCCTTCACTTTTCCTCGTCTCTTTTTCTTCCAGGCAAAAAGATGAGAACCCCAAATTTAAAACAAGAAAATTTAAATCACAGCTGCTTTCAACGCAGATATGATGGACATGTGACCTGTTCAGAGACACAAACGTCACATGTCAGGGTGAAGCTGTGACAGGAGATGCCAAGATGATTACCAAGTTATTTCTCATCATGTTGTCACCCACCACAGGTAGAGATCCTCTCTCCTCTGGAGACATTACTGATGTGATTCCTGACTGAACAGACCAGATGTCCTGAGACGTCTTGTTTCAGAGTGATGACGTTAGTCTCATTATTTCCAGAGAGGAGCTCAGCGTCTGTCACTGATTTGTCCTCCCGAGTCCAGCTGTACTGAGGACCGTCCCCCCATCAGAGGAGCAGGACACCCCTTCTCTCCTGGGACAGACACTCAGAGACCAGATGGACAGAGGACACCGGAGCTGAGAGAAACACACACACATGACTTTTGATAACAAGGTAATTATCTCTTAATAAATAAATACAGAAACAGCAGAATTATAAAGTATATTATTAGACTCTGACTGTAACAGTAATGAAGGAGGATTCAGTTCAGGACTGAAAATATTTGTTTTCACTAGTGAACCTAAAAACTGGTAAGTGAGTGTAAGATATCTTTGTTTGTACACAAATCAATACAATTTGACATTTATCTGCCCAATTGACTTAATTTCTCAGGAGTAGAAAAAAATATTTTACCTTCAATAAACAACTGTAGAGTCTGTTCTGGTAATTCTTTTCCATTTGAGTCAAAGATTCTCAGATCATATTGACCACTGTCACTCCTGCTCAGTTCATTGATCCTAAATGTTCCATCACTGAGATTAAAGACAGATCTGTCTTCTATCACATTAGTTACAATCGTTTTGTTTCTCCATCTTAATATTACTGATAAACCCTTTTTCACATCACATCTATTATATTTCTAAGGCGTTGTCCATCAGTCTGATGACCACAGTTCCTCCCAAAGCTCCATAACATTGAGCTCCACTCTGTCTGCCATCACAGTAAGTTTTCCCACCTGTGAATTAAAACATTGAAAAGTATTTCATTTCTACCACATGAAGCATAGTTGTTGCAATATTTCAGTCACATGCATTGACCTAAAACAGACTTAGTGTGTTTTCTCTCTCTCAACTAAACAATCAATCAAACATGTATTTCTGCTGCTGAGCATTTCACAGGTCAGTGGCTGGAAAACTGCTGTGATTCTTTTAAACAACATTAATCTTTTTTAAACAGAGTTTTTACATTAGTTGAATTCAACCAGTAATTACGACCTGTGTGTGTCAAACTGAGTTAAACCCACCAAATTATCTGTTGGTTCATTTTATGAATAAATGTGAATAAAATGATTAATAATGTAGAATCATTTGTAGCAGTAGTGCAGGCCAATAAAACTAAGAGATGTAATATGTCACTCAGAGTGGGTAGGCAGTATGTAGCTACAAGGAAGTGTTGGAACAAGGACATATAAGGCATTATATCTGTCACTGGTTTTGTTCTTCAGGTTTACTCAACAAAGTTACAGAGGCTCAGGCCACATGAAGCACAATGTAACAGCAGAGTTACACAACTATTTATTTTTTATTTATCATCCTTAGTTGGTCTCTGATACATGACTATTGTTTATTGTCCTTCTTCCAAAGTGTAAATCTCTCTGTTGTGACTTTCTCCAAACTAGAAAGAATTCACTGAGACCATGTCTGTGTCACAACCCCAAAGACACAAAGCATCAATCTTAATCTTTTCTCTGTAGATATTTTGGGAGACAAGCGTCTTCACTTTGTGGAAAGTTACAAACTAAGCCGTGTGAAATAAAAGACTATCATGTCATCTTCATTGTCCCAATCAAACTGTTTGATGAATGTGTGAGACTTTCAAACTCCTTTCAGAACCAGTTAACAAGAAGTTTAACATTTCACTCATCCCCCTAAACCAAATCTTTAGAAACCTGAATAAAGTACCACGTCAATATCCACCATGAGAGACTCCAAGTATCATCAGCATCAGTCCAACCACGCTTCCATGTCTCCTCTCTCTTCACACTCTGTTCAGTCACTCAGCAGCTTTCAAACTTTACCTAATTTCTCCCAAAGTAAAACCCTATGTACCCCTGCTCTCAACAGAAAGCAGTGTGTTGTGGTAGTGATCAGCCCAGAGGAGAGTGTGTGAAATGTGCAAAAGGGTTTTGTTTCTAACTTCTCGTTATATGAAGAAAAAAGAAAGGGAAGCAGTATCAACTTTCTTCCTTTTTTAGCCTCAATTCAACAAGTGTGTTTTTCTGTGTGATGAAATAAATGAAACATCCTCCTTCTGAGACTGAGCGGATATTTCTAAGACACCATCATGAAGGTGTATCAAACTAGAAATATTTTAAAATGTCTCCTATTAATGATCAACCTTTTAAATCCTGTATGTGGAGAATCAAAACAAACTCCCCTGAGCTGTTATTATTAATCAGTTTATGTTTTATTTTAACTACAGTCATGTGTCTATTGTCTCATCTGTGTGAAACATAAATCTAGTAACGCAACAGCAGCACTGCCACAACATCTGTGAAGATCATGATGTTGACATTTTGGTGACATGATCTGATGTGTGTAAATTCATGTACAGTGTTAATTACTGAGTTCATAGTCAAAGAGGAACATGATGCAGTCCAGTCCAACCCAACACTAACTATGAGCTCAGAGGAGTGTGTGAAAACTTGACTGAGCAGGGCGTTGTATCTTTGTGGTGCTGAGAAGAGGAACTGATGTGAGTTTTCTACCTCTTTTAGCCTTCAGTACAACAAGTGGGTCTTCATGTGTGATGGACTGAGTGGAAGCTAACATTTCTAAGGCATCAGCATACATCCTACACTGAATAGTCTGAAACCTCTGACCTGCTAAAGTAATGTTCAGCAGTCAATGGTAGGTATAATGTTTTCATCACAAGGGTAACTCAATAATTGAAAGAAAAAAAAAAGCTGTGGAAGTTTCAGGACTTTAACCTGTCTATTGAGAGGAGATTTCATTTTCTACTATTAACTGTGTGGGTTTTGTCCATGTGGCCAAGCTTCCTCCTACAGTTTAAATAAATACATGTCTGGTCTTTTTATATGAGTCAAATTAATTATGAATGAATTATTTCAGAAATGATTATTGAAAATGTTGCACTTATACAATCTTAGACTTTCCGTATGTGAATGTTCAGTAAGTACGTTACAGTAAGACCTGTAACTGTGTTATTCACACAACTTAAATCACAGGTGGTTTAATAAAATACAGCTGTGGAAAAAAGGTTTCAGACACCTGATGCATTTGTGAAATATTTTATTAAGAATCACTCTTAGATCTTCCAGTGCAATTTTTTTTTAGTACAGTCACAGACAAAATACTAAACAAATCCTGAAACAGCCATTAAAAATTGAAAATTGATTGGTTCCATAAAAATACAGAGAAGGTTCAAATATTGGGTCATTTTGGTACCAGTGATCCACTAATGAAGGACATGCTTTTTATTATAAGACACATTTTTCTGCTGCCGTGGTTCATATAAAGCCAGTACATTTGAAAGTTCCTCAGAGACAAAAATGGCTAAAATAAGGAACCTAACGCAGATGAAACACGCCTGAAGATACAGATTCTCAGCCAGGAAGGGTTCAGCTGCTGCCAGATCACCGGGAAGTGCAGATGCAGTCCTTCAGCAGTTGGATACACTCTGCAGAAATACAGATGAACTGATCTGGGAGCATCCAAGGGTTTCTTCAGCAAGAAATTACCACATCCTGATTTCCCAAAAACCACTGACCGACATCACAAGAGCTCCAACAACAGTGGTCAAACCAAACTGGTGCCCCGTGTTCCATCTGCACTGTACATGGTTGACTTTTAGATCATGGCTTAAGGTCCTGTAAGGCTGTCAAGAAGCCCCTGATCAATGAAAGACATAGGTTAACCCAGCGTCATTGGGCCCAAGCACAGAAGAACTGGACAGATAGGAAATGGAGAAAGATTCTGTGGTCAGATGAGTCCAGTTTCCGGCTTTATCTTCCTCCTGCTAATGTGAGGGTATACAGAAGGCCAGGCCAAGCAGTGTCTCCAGCATGTACAGTACCTACTGTCAAAAATAGTGGAGGCAGTGTCCTGGTTTGGGGATGCATGAGTGCTGCTGGAGCACTCCCTGATGACCTGGGAACAGATTCAGACAACCAAACCCAACAAGTCTGTCTGGATCTGGCTAAAGCCTATGGGTCTGTTCCCCACCAGCTCCCTCTGGTACACACTGAACTTTTCCACATCCCACCATTCATCCCGAGCCTGATAACCACCTACTTCAACAACCTCCAAGTGTGTTACTCCACACTAACAGCAACAACCACTATGTGTGGTATCAACAGCAATAGGAATAGCAATGGGTTGTTCCATCTCCCCACTTCTCTTCACAGCAGCCTTTCCCGGTCATCTAAGTGTGTTGTGGGGGTTAAAGTAGAAAAAAGTAAAAAAAAAAAATAAAATAGAATAAAAATAACATGAGAGTTTAAAAAAATCTTCCGCTGATTAAAAACAAGCTTTTTCTAAAATCACACTTACAAATGGCAGATAAGATTACAGGTGTGAAATTACTGAGAACTGATGGATCTAAATTGTGTCCCCTTCGAAGGGGTCCCGACAAATTGCAGTTTTAAGAGAGGTTGGAAAACACCCGACTGAGGAAAACAGTTTACAATACTGAGCAAATCTTCAAACTAAAAAACCATGAACTGATATTAAAAAAAGATGTGGAGATGGGTTTTTTAAAGGGACAGGTTGTGGGTGGGAAGTTGAGGGAAACACCTTTGTCAACATCTCAGCATCAACCAGGAAGTCCATGTTAAGGTATTTTAAAGATCTCAGTCTCCTCTGTTACAGTATAGACCGACGACAAAACTACTGATTATGTTTAGTGTAAATGTGAGTATCAGTGATCATCCTGTAGACAGTTTTAAAGGGGACATTTGTGAGAAGCTCTTACTTTCCCTTCAAGTCACAGTGATGATCTTTTGTCTCCCTCTTCTGGCAGCAAGAGGAATCAAACCAAATGTTGAAAAATAACTTGATGAGACTTGATTGATCTTTATATATTTGAATGTGAGATGTAATGAGTCTGTCAAAATAAGTTGACATGTGTGTAGTCTATTAATGGCAGTAGTGGTTTATGGCAGTAATCAGATGATAGGAACATAAATCTGTTGTTATTAATCTGTTATTTACGCAACATTATGATTTCCAAGTTGAAAAATAAATAGAGCCAGTTCATATATTTATATTGATGTAAAACACAAACTGTGCTTTAACAAAACTTAAAATGTGAGGTTACCCTTTCAAAAACATACATATCTTAATCTAGAACCTGTACAACAAAAGAAATGTGTTTTATTTCATTCATCCCTCATGGGGAAATAGTTTGTCTCAAATTTTAAACCAGTCATTCATTTACACAGCAGTGTGTACACCTGGAGCAGTGGACTTGGTCATGTCCTCAGTCATGGACACAGCTGAGGTACCATGGACATAGGGGGATCTGAACCTGTGGCCTCATGGTCCCAGAGCTGCTTCTCTCCCCTCTACTCAACACCCCCTGTTAGTCCAAGGAACAAGCTCCAGCTGTGATCACTGTTGAATTAATGACAAAACCTTTATTCCATCAGAGCGTTGAGGGGATAAACACGAAGAAAACACTGAGAAAATATTTAAAAGGATTCCCTAGAAAGATGCTAAACTGTCATCAGAGTCACATGAAAAATGGAAACAGGAGCAGAGTTTAACTCTAAACCATATTTTGTACACCAATAAGACAAAAAATCAGATGAAAAAGTGTCACTAGTTGTTGTTTTTAAATTTAGAACCTCTCATTTTCAACCATCATGACAGAGTTCTCTGGAGGTTCCAGTGTTTGTGGGACAACTGAGCCTTCAGCTTTTCCTTGTCTCTTTTTCTTCCAGGCAAAAAAAACGAGAATCCCAATTAACAAGAGAATTTTCACAGCTGCTTTCAAACGCACATATGATGGACATGTGACCTGTTCAGAGACAACAAACGTCACATGTCAGGGTGAAGCTGTGACAGAGAGTTTTTATTTTATTTAGTTAGTAAATGTTAATTTCCTAATGTACCACAGTTCCCTCGCTGATCAAAGTTTGAAATTGGAGGGTTTTATTTGACACTAAAGGTAGTCTACTTACCCAAACTAGTGGTAGGGACAGTAGTTGGGTTAATACACAATGTGTTATTGGCTTCAAACACCCACGCTGATATGTGTGTCCCATTAGGTAAGGTGCAGTTGATGAATATGAAGCCTATGAACAAACAAAGATCATTTTGACTGATGTTATGACACCAACATGATTACCAAAATTATTTCTCATCATGTTGTCACTCACCACAGGTACAGATCCTCTCTCCTCTGGAGACATTACTGATGTGATCCTGACTGAACAGACCAGATGTCCTGAGACGTCTTGTTTCAGAGTGATGAAAGTTAGTCTCATTATTTCCAGAGAGGAGCTCAGCGTCTGTCACTGAGTGTCCACCAGAGTCCAGCTGTACTGAGGACTGTCCCCCCATCAGAGGAGCAGGACACCCTCTTCTCTCCATGGGACAGACACTCAGAGACCAATGGACAGAGGACATCGGAGCTGAGAGAAACACACACAGAATGGCTTTTGATAACAAGGTAATTATCCCCTTTAAAAAAAAATACAGAAACAAGCAGAAAATAAAGTATATAAATTTAGACTCTGACTGTAACAGTAATGATGGAGGATTCAGTTCAGGACTGTTAAAATTTGTTTTCAAATAGTGAACCTAAAAACTGGTAAGTGAGTGTAAGATATCTTTGTTTGTACACAAATCAATACAATTTGACATTTAGATCTGTCAATATGACTTAATTTCCCAGGAGTAGAAAAAAATATTTTACCTTCAACAAACAACTGTAGAGTCTGTTCAGATAATGTTGATCCATTTGAGTCAGTGATTATCAGATCAAAATTGACCACTGTCATTCCTGCTCAGGGCATTGATCCTAAATGTTCCATCACTGGGTATTAAAGACAGATCTGTCTTTGATCACATTAGTTTCAACCATTTTGTTGCTCCATCTTAATAAATTTCTGATGAACTTCATCACATCACATCTAAAATTTTGAGGCGTTGTCCATCAGTCTGATGACCACAGTTCCTTCCAAAACTCCATAACACTGAGCTCCACCTTCTGCCACACAGAAAGTTTCTCCACCTGTGAATTAAAACATTGAGAGTATTTCAATTTTTACCACTAGAAGCATAATTGTTGCAATATTTCAGTCACATGCATTGACCTAAAACAGACTTAGTGGGTTTTTCTCTCTCAGACTAAACAATCAATCAAACATGTATTTTCTGCTGCTGAGCATTTCACAGGTCAGTTTGGGTGGAAAAATGCTGTGATTCATTTAACAACATGAATCTGTTAAACAGAGTTTTTACATTTGTTTTATTTATTAGTCAAGCAGTAAATTACAGACCTGTGTGTGTCCAACAGAGTTAAAACCCACCAAATAAATTTTTGGTTCATTTATGAATAAATGTGAATAAAATGATTAATAATGTAGAATCATTTCTAAGACATCAGCATAACATCCTACATTGAACAGTCTGAAACGTCTCCTTTTACTGATTCCACCTTCACAAGAAGAGGTTTTACAAACACTGAACACAGAGAGGCAACAACAAGGAAGTGAACATAACTTAACTCATCAAAAAAAGAAACCTCACAGTATTTTCAACATCCAAACAACCTGACACCACTAACAACATGGTTGACAAGACAGATACTAAGAAAAACATTCATCCATTCACCAAAGTTATAGTCGACCATTAAACTGGATCTTTTGATAGTCAACATGTAGAATAAACATTTTTTATTGTGAGGAAACAGATATAAAGTCTCCATTTCTAT
This sequence comes from Mugil cephalus, assembly GCF_022458985.1. Classification (NCBI taxonomy): domain Eukaryota; kingdom Metazoa; phylum Chordata; class Actinopteri; order Mugiliformes; family Mugilidae; genus Mugil; species Mugil cephalus. The sequence goes on along the minus strand of NC_061774.1, from coordinate 13,450,102 downwards.
CACAATGTAAAGCTGTCAACTGGAAATATATAATCATTTCAACTCTTTGAAATGATCTTCTCTTCTCTTTCTTTGTTTTTTTTTTTTTATTTGATTTTTTCCTTTTTTCATTTCTGGACGGCCACATGAAAATGTTTTTAACTCATGTCAAGATATGAAGTCAACAGCACAGCCTTTATGAACCAGTAAAAGGGAAACCTCTGACCTGCAAAAAGGAGCCAAGATGTTTTAATTCAAAGTCAAGTTAATCTTCAGCATCATGAAATGTACAATGTTGAACCATGGATAGAGGTCCCACAGTTTTGGGCTTTAAAGGGTGATTCATTACTAAAAACGGCCAGGAAAGGAAATCTTCATGACTGCACATGGGCAAAGGAAAAAACTCAACTGCAGTCCTTACAGTCCTGTGGCCTATCCACAACAGAACCAATGACAGTATGCAGACAGGAAGTTGATCTCATGCAACACAATCAAACGCAACTAGTTTATAAAATTATGAAACCTTTAATTTAAATTATTAACAACCCAAAGACACATCCATATTCCAGTACTCGCAATTAAGTACTTACATTGAAGAAACACAGTATTGTAAGGAACACTGTTCACAGCTGATTGACAAACACAAATAATCGATCTTGTGACTATGTGAAAATAAAATATCTGTGGATGTATTTAACAGAATCTGAATTTATCGAAGACAAAAACAACCACTGCTGGGTTTTCAGTAGAGAAAAAAAACCCAAAAAAATAGAGACAGAAAAAACATCTCACCATAAAGAGACTCCAAGTAGCGTCAACAAAAGTCCAAAAACAACTTTCATGTCTCCTCTCAGTTCAGCCTCTGTTGAGTCAGTCTGCAGCTTTAGAAAATTTATCTAATTATCAGCTACAAGTGTCCCTTACTCTGCAGTGAGCTGTGTTACACAGAGGACTGTGAGAAATAGCACTATCATGATGGTTTTGTGTGCTGAGAGCAGGAAATTCAGTGTTAGCCACAGAGACGTGTGTCAAAACTAACACTATCAAAAATGGTTTTGTGTGCTGAGAGCAGGAAATTTAGTGTTATCAACTTGACTTCCCTTTACAGACATCATCTGAGCCTTCTGACATGAAGAATGAGAGTGAAGGATTCTTCATTTAGAGTTGGACTAAAAACTTAATCAGCATTGTGTGTGGAGTCATTTGGCCTCAAAAGAAAAGGACGTTCATTTGAATAAATGTTAAAATAAATCATAATATAGACCCATTTTTCTGTTCCTCCTGTTGTTACATTTAGTGGCTGAGATAGAATAAGTTAGAGTTGTCAGCTTTTCTCTCTTTGGCCTCTGAAGACGCCGTAGATTCAACTATAAACATTACATACTGTACACTGATGAATTTTTCAAATGATTTTCGTTTTATACGTTTTTAAATGTTTGGACACTGAAAACAACTGTTGTTTGCTGGGGTAAAGTATAGGCCCAGCTTTAATCAGACGATACCCACATTCAAATTGGAGGAGAGTTGACTTCAGGCAGTCGTTGCTCCAGTGAGTGTCCTCGTTTGTGATGCTTTGCCGAGGTCTTTACTGCCACTGACTTAGGTTTCATTTTGTGTTATGGGTCTCAATTCCTTTAGTTTTTTGTTCATCAAGTGTGATGTTTATTTGTGTCAGGGTCAGATCAGGTAATGTTGTCAGATCAGGCGGTATGTTGTGGGTCATTACATTGAAGCACCATCCATTCAATTTTTCATCTTTTCACTGAACTTGAGCTGACAGTTTATCTCTGTACACTTCAGGATCCATTGACTACTTCTGTCCATCGTTGCCTCATTAATAATCAGAACCAGAGGCAGAAGCCTATCACAGAGACAAACAACCATTTGCACTGTCAATTTAGGGTCACAGATTAGCCTAACGAGCATGAACATTTGGAGGTGGGAGCCAGAGAACCTGGTGAAAACCCACGTGGACACAGGGAGAACACGCAAACTCCATTCAGAAGTGCCTGAGCTGGACACGAACCCGGACTTTCTCACTGGGAGGCATCAGCGCTATGTGATTACATTTTATTCTTACTTCTCTCTCTGTCTGTATTTGCTTAAGTGAAGTGACCTTTTAGCCTATGTGAGTTCATAACAAGCTGAAATAAGTTCAGCAGAAGTTCATAGAAAGTTCATAGTAAGTGTGATGTTACGTTTTATCTTCTATGTGCAGACTGAAGACCTTTAGTTGTCTCGTTTGACTTCGGTTACACTTCCTCTTGATCTTCTCACATCCTGTCTAAGAAGAAGTAAGACTCAAGAGGTGGAAAGTTCATGGAAAAGATGTGTGGAGTGGACCGGACATCGGAGACGGCTGTCACCTCAGTATCTGAACAAAAAAAAAAAAAACCATCAACACTGACTGGTAAGAAAGAACTTTTATTTCATGTCAAAACATCCACAGATCGAGTTCGCCTTAAAGTCCGGTTCGAAAAAATGGGGTCCAACGGCAGCAGAGGTCGATCTCCGGATGAAAACTGTCACTTTCCTATATGCCAACCAATGAAAAAGAAATATGGTAACAAATCTGTGCAATGTATGTCTAAGTGGAGTAATGAATGTGGTTTCCCAAGTGAATGCAGCCTGAGCGAGAATCAGTTGAGAAAATTGCAAGAGAGTATAGAGAAAGATATAGATGAAAAGCAAAAGCAGAGTGAATGGAAGGAAACTACAAGAGTTTGAGAATTAAATGGATGTGTGGAGGTTGTGGATGGATCAATGGAAATCAGGCAGAGAATTGAAGTGAAAGGGAAAGATAAACCACCAATACACACACCACACCCACATCGGGACATTATCCCATCCTGTCAGAGCTCCACAGAATGCAAGATGAGTTGGACGTTCCAACCACATACAATGCAAACCTCACAATGGCACAATTCACAGGGCAGGCTGTTTACGTTTGGGGGCAAAGGAGACTATCAAGGGGGTGGCCGTGGCAGGGGGAAAGAGGAAGAGGCAGAGAAAAGAGATGACTGGCCAAGTGACTGATGCTACAGATGTGGACAGGGCGTACACTGGACCAGAATTGCCCGAACTTTTGGGAAACCGGCAAAAGTGACAGCTCCAGTCCTTTCCTCACCTGACTGAGATCTGGTCTGACACGACACATACAAACAACACACAACGCCACCACAAAGAAGAGCCGCTTGCAACTGATACACACTTGCTTTAGTTCAGGGAAAGATCTCTTAGTTAGAACAGAGCCTCCTCACCCCCGAAGAATTTACGTAACCTTAAATAATGATGCTTTTAAAAAAAAATGCCAACTATTGTGTGTAATGTTCAAGGGGAAAATATCACCTTTTTGGTGGACTTAGGTGCCACACATTCTGTAATACATCCATTTCTCTGGTAGAGACAGCTGCACCATTCCTAAATTCCTCCTCAGACAAAATGAAACCTGAAAGTCTCCACTGCAGAGCTTTTGTGTCACGTGGACCAGATTCTGACTTTGAAGCGAGCTTGACCCTGACAGATCTGTACTTTGATGATGATTATTGTGCTTACTCTGTCACACTCACAGACACACAGCAGAAATTCTGTCATGTCTCTGGCTCTCTACCTCATGTTTCTCTAACCAAACCTACCGCAGGCTGGAAGAGTGTGGGCGAGTTCATGAAGAAAGTCACACAAGTACGTGCTTACTCTCCTTCCCCCACCAGACCACAGCTCCTCTATTCTAAATCAACTAATACAATACAGACTTCCTTAGTTGCTCAAAAAGTCATTGCCCCAGCCCCTCCCCACGATGCAATTCCTGCTAAATTGTGGTCTATCAGTAAACATGGTAGGCCTCATTAAAGATTGTCCTCCAGTCAAAATTGTACCGAAATTAGGCTACAGACCAAAACAACGTCAATATCCGCTTAGAAACTAGGCTATAGAGGGGATCACACCTGAGTCATCGTTCCATGTAATGACTCGCCCGTTCAAACACCTATTTTTCCTGCCACTTCGAAGGGAAGAAGTACACTTGGACTCGACTCTGTTAAGGGTTGACATGCAGCCCCACCATCTTCTGTGAGGCTCTAGCTCAGAGTCTCTCTTTTCTGACACTCACCCCCCATGACGGCGCGTTATAATATGTAGATGACTTGTTGATAGTTGCTCCTTCCAAACAACAGTGTGAAAACGACACAGTGAAACGTCTCTGCCATCTCGCTGCAGAAGGCCATAAAGCCTCCTTGTGCCAAACTTCAACCAGGAAGTGGTTTTCTTGGGTCACCTTCTGACACCCCAGCAGAAAAACCCTTGTCTCCTGAACACGCTGAGGCCATTGTTGCCACTCCTAAACCATCACAAAGAAGCAAATCTTTCCTTCTTTGGGAATGTTTATTATTGTTGACCTTTCATTCCTAACTTTTCAGGCATGGGGAGGTGATCTCTTGTAATGTGAATGTATTTGTGCATTTCATTAATTTCCAGGGTTTAGTAGCTCTGAAAAATTAAAGTGCTTATTAATATTTTTTATCTTTCAGACACACCAAATGGATGCCAACAAGATTTAGCTACATCTTCCACTTGCCAAATGGAGGATGTGCAACCTTCTAAACTGAAGACTGCTTGTGAAGTGTAAATTATAATATTTCAATAAGATAATCATGAACTGACCTATTAAACTGACCTCTTTATCATTCATGAAGTTAATCGTCATGTTTATATCTCAAACACAAGAATATAATTGTGTGATTACTTACTGACATCTTACCCATTCCTGTACCTACCTGTTACCAGTTCCAAGCACAGAAAACTGCTGCTTCGTCACCACAACATTTTATAATACAAAATCCATCAATTACACTATATTTTGTTGACAAAGTCATCTAGTAATATGCTCAAAATTTCTAAAAATGCAGTTCCTATATCTGATGATTATTATAGTGCTGCTATTATTTTGCATTAAAATGTGAGGTTGCCCTTTCAAAAACGTACATATCTTAATCTAGAACCAGTACAAAAGAGAAATGTGTTTTATTTCATTCATCCCTCATGGGGAAATAGTTTGTGTCATTTAATCCAGTCATTCATTCACACAGCAATGTGTACATCTGGAGTAGTGGACTTGGTCATGTCCTCAGTCATGGACACAGCTGAGGTACTATGGACATAGGGGGATCTGAACCTGTGGCTCATGGTCCCAAAGTTGCTTCTCTCCCCCACTACTAACACCCCCCTGTTAGTCCAAGGACAAAGCTCCAGCTGGATCACTGTTGAATTACTGACATAACCTTTATTCCATCAGAGTGTTGATGATAAACATGAAAAAACACTGAGAAATATTTAAGAGGATTCGTAGAAAGATGCTAAGCTGTCATCAGAGTCTCATGAAGAATAGAAACAGGAGCAGAGTTTCACTCTAAACCCTATTTCTTTACACCAATAAAGACACAAATCAGATGAAATGTGTCACTAGTTGTTGTTTTAAGGTGCAGAACCTCTCATTTCAGCTTTTCCTTGTCTCTTTTTCTTCCAGGCAAAAAAGACGAGAATCCCAATTAACAAGAGAATTATCACTGCTGCTTTCAACGCAGATATGATGGACATGTGACCTGTTCAGAGACACAAACGTCACAAAGTCAGGGTGAAGCTGTGACAGGGGGAGTTTTTATTTTATTTAAATTAGGGAAAAGTTTAATTTACTAATGTATCACAGTTCATCATGATCAAAGTTTGATTGTAGGGGTTTTATTTGACACTAAAGTTAGTCTACTTACCCCAAAGTAGTGGTAGGGGGCAGTAGTTGGGTTAATACACAGTGTGTTATCGGCTTCAAACACCCACTCTGATATGTGTGTCCCATTAGGTAAGGTGCAGTTAATGAATATGAAGCCTATGAACAAACAAAGATCATTTATGACTGATGTTTGACACCAACATGATTACCAAGTTATTTTCATCATGTTGTCACTCACCACAGGTAGAGATCCTCTCTCCTCTGGAGACATTACTGATGTGATTCCTGACTGAACAGACCAGATGTCCTGAGACGTCTTGTCTCAGAGTGATGACGCTAGTCTCATCATTTCCAGAGAGGAGCTCAGCCTCTGTCACTGAGTGTCCATCCAGAGTCCAGCTGTACTGAGGACTGTCCCCTCCATCAGAGGAGCAGGACACCCTGTTCCCCTCCCTGGGAAAAGACCCCTCAGGACCAGAAGGACAGAGGACACCGGAGCTGAGAGAAACACACACAGATGACTTTTGATAACAAGGTAATTATCTCTTAATAAATAAATACAGAAACATGCAGAATATAAAGTATATTATTTAGACTCTGACTGTAACAGTAATGAAGGAGGATTCAGTTCAGGACTGTTATATTTGTTTTCACTAGTGAACCTAAAAACTGCTAAGTAAATGTAAGATATCTTTGTTTGTACACAAATCAATACAATTTGAGATTTAGATCTATAAATATGACTTAATTTCCCAGGAGTATAAAAAAACATTTTACCTTCAATAAACAACTGTAGAGTCTGTTTTTGTAATTCTTTTCCATTTGAGTCAAAGTTTCTCAGATCATATTGACCACTGTCACTCCTGCTCATGTCATTGATCCTAAATGCTCCATCACTGGGATTAAAGACAGATCTGTCTTCTATCACATTAGTTGCAATCTTTTTGTTTCTCCATCTTAATATTGGTGATGATCCCTTTTTCATTTCCCATCTAAATATTTCTAAGTCGTTGTCCATCAGTCTGATGACCACAGTTCCTCCCAAAGCTCCATAAAAACTTTAGCTCCACTCTGTCTGCCATCACAGTAAGTTTTCTCCACCTGGAATTAAAACATGAGAGTATTAATTTCTACCACTATAAAGCATAATTGGGTTTCAATATTTCCCGTCAATGCATTGACCTAAAACAGACTTATTTGGGGTTTTTCTCTCTCAGACTAAACAATCAATCAAACATGTATTTCTGCGCTGAGCAAATTTCACAGGGCAGTGGCTGGAAAACTGCGTGATTCATTTAACAACATTAATCTGTTAAACAGAGTTTTTACATTAGTTGAATTCAACCAGTAATTACAGACCTGTGTGTGTCAAACTGAGTTAAACCCACCAAATTATCTGTTGATTTTATTTTATGAAAAGAATGTTAAAAAAAATGATTAATAATGTAGAATCATTTGAAGCAGTAGTGCAGCCAGTAAAACTAAGAATGTGAAAATGTTTACTCAGAGTGGGTAGGCAGTATGTAGCTACAAGGGAAGTGTTGGAACAAGGACATTAAGGCATTTATCTGTCACGGTTTTGTTCTTCAGGTTTACTCAACAAAGTTACAGAGCTCAAGGCCACATGAAGCACAATGCAACAGCCCGAGTTACACAAATACAATTTATCATCCTTATTGGTCTCTGATACATGACTATTGTTTTTGTCCTTCCTCCAAAGTGTAAATCTCTCATTGTGACTTCTCCAAACTAGAAAGAATTCACTGAGACCACGTCTGTGTCACAGCCCCAAAGATTTCAAAGCAGTGTCTTTGGGGTTGCTCAGTCAACCTTGACAGAGCAGGGTGTTCTATGTTTGTGATGCTGAGAAGAGGAACTGATGTGAGTTTTCTACCTCTTTTAGCCTCCAGTACAACAAGTGGGCCTTCGTGTGTGATGGACTGAGTGGAAGAGAAGGAAATATTCCTCATTGTGACACTGTGACATTGACAGCTCCAAAGTGTAAATCTCTCAGTTGTAACTTTCTCCAAACTAGAAAGAATTCACTGAGACCATGTCTGTGTCACAACCCCAAAGACACAAAGCATCAATCTTAATCGTTTCTCTGTAGATATTTTGGGAGACAAGCTGTCTTCACTTTGTGGAAAGTTACAAACTAAAGCCGTGTGTATAAAAGACTATCATTTCATCTTCATTGTCCCAAAACAAACTGTTTTTATAAACGTGTGAGACTTTCAAACCTCCTTTCAGAACCAGTTAACAAGAAGTTTGACACATTACTGATCCACTAAACCATCTTTAGAAACCTGAATAAAGTACCAAAAGTCAATATCTCACCATGGGAGACTCCAAGTATCAAACAGCATCAGTCCAACCACAGCTTCCATGTCTCCTCTCTCTTCACACTCGTTCAGTCACTCAGCAGCTTTCAAACTTTTTCTAATTCCCCCAAAGTCAAACCTATGTACCCTGCTCTCAACAGAAAGCAGTGTGTTGTGGTAGTGATCAGCCTCAGAGGAGTGTGTGAAAATGTGCACAACGTTGTTCTAACTTCTCGTTATATGAAGAGAAAAGAAAGGGAAGCAGCATCAACTTTCTTTCCCTTTTTTTGCCTCAGTTCAACAAGTGTGTTTTTCTGTGTGATGAACTAAATGAAACATCCTCCTTCTGAGACTGACAGCTGATATTTCTAAGACACCATCATGAAGGTGTATCAAACTAGAAACATTTTAAAATGTCTCCTATTACTGATCAACCTTTTAAATTCTGTATGTGGAGAATCAAAACAAACGTATTGCTCAGTTTTTTATTTTAACTGCAGTCATGTGTCTATTATCTCATCTGTGTCAAACATAAATCTTCTACCTCTTTTAGCCTTCAGTACAACAAGTGGGCCTTCATGTGTGATGGACTGAGTGGAAGAGAAGGAAATATCCCTCATTGTGACACTGACAGCTAACATTTCTAAGACATCAGCATACATCCTACACTGAACAAGTCTGAAACGTCTCCTTTTTCTGATCATCCCTTTACAAGAAGAGGTTTTACAAACACTGAACACAAGAGGCAACAACAAGGAAATGAACATAACTTAACTCATCAAAAAAAGAAACCTCACAGTATTTCAACATCCAAAAAACCTGATACCACTAACAACATGGTTGATTAAGACAGATACTAAAGAAAAGCATTTATCCATTCAACAAAGTATAGTCGACCATTAAACTGGATCTTTTGATAGTCAACATAAAGACTGAATATTTTTTATTATGAGGAAACAGATATAAAGTCTCCATTTCTATCACAATGGAAAGCTGTCAACTGGAAATATATAATAATTTCAACTCCTTAAAATGATCTTCTCTTCTCTTTCTTTGTTTTTTTTTTTTATATATATCTGTTTATTTGTTTTTTTCCTTTTTCTCTATTTCCCGGATGGCCACATAAAATGTTTTAACCCCATGTCAAGATATGAAAGTCAACAGCACAGCCTTAAGAACCAGTAGAGGGAAACCTCTGACCTTTCTAATAGGGGCCAAGATGTTTTTAGTCAAAGTCAAGTTAATCTCAGCAGTCATGAAATGTACAAATGTTGAACCATGGATAGAGGTCCCACAGTTGGACCTAAGGCTGACCCATTACTGACACAGGCCAAGAAAGGAAAACTTGATGACTGCACATGGGCAAAGGAATAAACTCAACTGCAGTCCTTACAGTCCTGTGGCCTATCCACAACAGAACCAATGACAGTATGCAGACAGGAAGTTGGTCTTGTACAACACAATCAAAATTATGAAACATTTGATTTAAATTATTAACAACCCAAAGACACATCCATATTTCAGTACTCGCAATTAAATATTAACATTGAAGAAACACAGTATTGCGAGGAATACTGTTCACAGCTGACTGACAAACACAATTAATAGATCTTGTGACTATGTGAAAATATATCTGTGGATGTATTTAACAGAATCTGAATTTATCAAAGATAAAAACAACCAGTGCTGGTTTTCAGTAGAGAAAAAAAGAACAAAAAAGTAGAGATAGAAAAAACATCTCACCATGAGAGACTCCAAGTAGCGTCAACAACAGTCCAAACACCACTTCATGTCTCCTCTCAGTTCAGCCTCTGTTGAGTCAGTCTGCAGCTTTAGAAAGTTTATCTAATTATCAGCTACAAGTGTCCCTTCCTCTGCAGTGTGCTGTGTTAGCCACAGAGGTCTGTGAGAAATAGCTCTATCATGATGGTTTTGTGTGCTGAGAGCAGGAAATTCAGTGGCATCAACTTGACTTCCCTTTTACAGGCATCATCTGAGCGTTCTGACATGATGAAAGAGAGTGAAGGATTCTTTATTTAGAGTTGGACTAAAAACTCAATCAGCATCGTGTGTGGAGTCATTTGGCCTCAAAAGAAAAATAAATGTTATAATAAATCATAATATAATCCTATGTTTAAGTTCTTCCTGTAGTTACATTTAGTGGCCATACACATTACATACTGTACACCATAGGTCTTCAACACAGAGTATGCAACCCCTAGGGGATTTGCGGAGGTACTGCAGGGGGGTTCGCGAAATCCTTGGTTGATTAGACTTTTTTATATATATGATTTTAATTTTCCCACACAAATTTAAATTTATTTAAATACATATTATCATGAATCTAACATATTTTAGTGAAGGAATAAATGGAAGATGTTATCTTTCAATCGGCATTCCACTCATACGGGAGCTGTCTCAACAGTGCACAGTTGCACAAAGAGCGCCTACTATTGTGCCCCAGCCACTCAAACGACCAAGCAAGCAGGACAAGCGTTCTGCTTCGACCGACCACTGGCAAACAGTCAGCACGCACACACACAGAGCAGCATCTGATGTAAATCATATATAACTGTATAAACTTCATCACCAGAGTCTCTCTCATTAACACACCTGTCTCCTCTCATCCACACAGACACACCTGTGTTCACCAAGCTACAGCTTTCACAGTGCTAAAAACTTTTTTTTTTCCCACACAATGCAAATGGATGAAATGCTGACCGCGAAGAAACGGGATGTAAACGAGAATAATATCGATTATTAACCTTTTGGAGCTGGATCACTGATAATGCTGACTGTTTTGGACATCAGAGTGAAGGTAAGATTTTTTTCCCTCCGTTATTTTATGTCAGATCTCCGTTAAACAGTGGTGTGGTGTAATGAGCTGCTGTGAAACCTGTAGCTTGGTGAACACAGGTGTGTCTGTGTGGATGAGAGGGGCTGTTTTGGTCAGACAGGTGTTAATGAGAGAGACTCTGGTGATGAAGTTTATTACACTTAATACCGATGTTTACATTTGATCATTGCTGCTGCTGCCTCGACATGTCTTTCCAAGGCCGCGAAACTCATGTTTTGCTCCTCACAGATAGAGTGGACACCTTCACACAAAAAACTTGACCTCTGGCATTGCTGCATCAGTTGAGGGAACTGCGACAAGTCCCCCAGCCCTGCAGACTTCATCACTGATGCAGGCATGTCATGCGGGGAGCCCAGCTGCATTGAACCACCTTATGGAGGCCCAGCTTGCAAAACTTTGAGAACCTGTTGTATATTGATGTGCTGGAGTGTGCTAAAGAAAGAAGTGTTCACCGCTGACTAGTATCTTATGTTGCATTTAAAAAGGTTTATTACAAGATGTCAGGCCGAGACTCAAAGCAGGACTCAGAATGCAGAGATGACAAAAAGGCTTTATTTGGATTCCTCAGACATCCCTCACAGAGGGACAAACAATGGCCACAAAAAACCTAGACGCTAATCTGACCAATGAAAACAAAAAACTCTCCAGAAGGAGGAAACTCAAATCAAAGTAACAAATCAAAAAAATAACACAAAACACTCCGAAAGGAGGAAAAAACCCAAAGGACAAAGGAAATTTAATTTAAAAAAAGGGACTAAACAAACAAAAACCTCTCTTCGAGAGGATTCACAGGTTTAAATTAAAAACTTTTTTGTAGAGAGGGGAACTTTGATACGGAACTCCGAAGCCTTTTTCCCATTTTCTGTTGAAGCAGACAAAATTCGAAAGGGGGGGTTGTGGAGGTTGAAACCCAAATCTCCTAATCACGTGCCCATGACGTTTGAAGCTTCATACGTAAACAACGAAACACGGAAATTGAGGGGGGGCTGTTTCAAATTTTGGGGGCGCTGCTTCCCCTCATTAAAAGGAACGGGGAATGCCCGTGTTGCTGCTATAATTGAAGCAAAACCATAGATGTCACCGGTAGGGTTTTGCCCTTTGATGTTTTGAAGCTTCGAATTTTTTTTCCCGGTACAATCAAAAGAAGCCTAAAAAGTTTCAAAAGGGCCCTTCATCTGCCCATCTCTACTTCTTTGGTTAAGACATGAACCCAAACCCACGAAAAACCGGTTGAAGACAAATAACACTCTGGCATGAGAAAAGGGGAACCAGACAACTTAAACCCCATGGGGGGAAAATGGGGGGACAGGGGGACACAATAGGAATCGGGGAAGACAATCGGGACTGGTGCCACTTGGGGGAAGGGAAATTTTGCCCTGAAACAAGAGGGAGGTTACTTTTAAAAATAAAAACGGGGAAAATGCCCGGGAAACAAAACCCCCCCCAAGACAAGACACCCTCACCACGGTGTGACACAAGAAAGAACAATGTCAAAAACTCTTGCCGAATCTGAGAGAGCTTCTGGCCACTCATCAAATCCCCTTTTCTCTTTTCAGCCCCCCCCCCCCCCCCCCCCCCCCACAGTCACCTTATATAGGGTTTTCTCATCCCCTTTCACAAAAAAAGAAAACTTTTCTCCTTACATTTAAAAAAGGGGGGAGAGAAAGAAAAACAATAAGTTTAAATTTTTTAAAATTTCCCCCCCCCGAGGCCATAGTCCCCGCCCTCAAAAAAAACACATACATTTTTTTTTGGGTCATAACAAAAGATATGTTTCTTCCACAGTGCCGGGTTGCAGCAAAACCCCTTGACAATAAAAACCATTCAGGGATTTGTGAGGCAAAAAACCTCGGGGCAGTCTCTTTTTTAAAGTGTCCATTTTTTCAATCTAGACGGGCCGCTCTGTTTTTGGCGACCCCAGGGGTTAGTATTCCAACTTACTAAAAAAGATGGGAGACATAACAAAATATATATCAAAATTTTAAATAAAACCATCGGGAATGGTCGACCCATGGGGAACCCTCCATTGGATCTCTCTCTACCTAGCATACTCCCCCTAAACACCCTAAAAAAGAAAAAAACCAGCTATATCCAATACTTTCACTTTTTTTAAAACAAAAAAAACATATCAATGATACAAAAGCAAAAAACTTTCAATTTTGACAAGACAAAAATATGTTGCACTGTAATTTTTTTCCCCCGCTTCTTTTCCCACGGGCACTGCAAGGTTTTCATCACGGTGCCCTTTTTTCAGGGCCCTTTTCACCCCCCTCTTGAAACCATATGGGTGCCTGATTCTCTTCCAAACCCTTCAGATCCCCGAACATCCAGCTTCCCCGCAATGACCTTTTTTTCAGTATCCTTCTGGGAGAAAAAAGACAGCAAACCCGTATCTTTCCCAAACTTTAAAAGCACGTCAAAACCTACTATCCATTAGGCCCCATTGAAAACCAATTCAGTCCCCAATTTTTTGGGCAAATCAATTTTCCAAAATTTTTTTCACAAACTCCTTCCCGTTATCTGATGATATCGGAAAACAGGAAGTCCCCCCTCTGCTTATTACCCCCCTGCACAGAAAAATTTTCAAAAACCTACAGGAACCCGCAGAAACTTGACAAAAATGACTGGCATCCTTCCTGGGTTTAAATTGCAAACCATTTGCTCACCCCAAAAAATGGGGCCCCAAAATCCATACCTTTTCCCTTTTAACTTTCCCCCCTTTTCCCAAAATGGGGTTTAACCCCTTTGGGCCCCCTGAACATCCAAACCCAACGGGTCTTGGGGATGCAAATCCAAAACCCCCCATGATTTCTCCAAAAAACCATAGAATCCGTGTTGCACTCGATCTACCCCCCAACGCTTATCCACCCCAGAAAAAGTCTTCCTGCATTAAATTTACATCTTTCAATGTAATCCCTTTTCCTCCAAATCTACTTCATGTTTTGGGCCAAGACCCCAAATTTTTCCCAAACTTCTCGCTCCTGTCACTTTCTATTGTTGCTTCATCAGCTGCTTTATTACCCCCAGTGACTTGACACATCCTTTTTAAAGTTCTGCACATTTAGCTATTGCTATTTCTTTTGGTTCCCTCAAAAGCATGGAGAAATTTTTATTAACCGAGTTGATGGGTAATTTGGGGAACAATCTGTTTTCTTAAACCCTTCCCATTTTTTCCCCCTTTATCCCAAAAAAATGACCCCACATTTGAGTATGTAGAAAGGGTATAGAGGGAACACAAAAATAAAAAAATTTTTTTTGTTTCCCCGACTTTTACCACCCATAACCAGCATCAAAAAATTTTCCTCCCCCCACGGGAACAGGGCCCCTGGGACCCGATGAGTCCCCATCTGCCCCAAAATGCCCTTTGCCTTGGGGCCTTTTCCCCTGCTTCATGAACGCCCAAACAAATAGTTCACCTTCCCCTGGGGTTGGTAAACTCTTTAGCTGAATTTTTCTGTAAACACCTCATTAATGTGACATCTTCCCGTTCTAAAAACCTATTATGTTTTCTAAGTCTAGGCAAAGTCAAATATACTTGTTTAAAACCCCTTTAGTTACACACACAGAGTAATTTCCCCCAAAATTTCCAGTTTAAATAAAGTTTAGCAAAACAGTCTAATGGGTTTTTTGGGTTTTTGTAGTTTCTTGTTTTCACCAGGGTGCGCAATTTTTACTCACATTAAACACTCTCCCCGCTCTTAGCTACCGTGGTTTTATCTGCTGGGTTTTTTTTTTTTTTTTTTCACTTTCACCCATCCGACGAAAGAGATGCCCCCCGGCTTAGAGAGAGATGTTAATTTTTAATAACTCGATGGGAAAAATGATTAAAACTTTATTTCATTTTTGAGGGAAATTGTTCCGGAAGGTATCCCAAAAAAAAACCCAAAGAGGGGGGGTTTTTGGGGGGCTGGAAAAGCACTGTGTTATCGGTTTTGGGGAGAAAAAAAAACTCCGGTGAGTAACCATTAGCCTTTGGGGTAGTATGCTAGCAGCTGTCTTATGGCTAAATTTCTCCCCTTATTTTTTTTTGATCTTTGTTATTTATTGTTTTTTTTGGAAAACTTTGTTTTAAAAAACCAAAACGGAGGGGCCGATGAATGTAAAGTGTGGGGAATTTTAGGAAGTATCCCCAAGGTATTTTTGGGAAAAAATTGGGCTGTGGTTTTTAAACAAAATATTCTATTTTCCCAGTTACGCTATATAGTAAACGAGCTGATCCCTTTTTAGCTAAAACACCACCGTGTGCATTTTTTTTTATTGAGAGACAGGGAAATTCCAAAATTTAATTTATTCTCAAACATGATTTGAATGTGATTTTAAATTTATAATTTGTACACCATGCGATGGGAAAAACTAAAAAAAAAAGCAATTTTGGGAAAGATTGGCCCCTATGACCCCCTTTTCAATGTGAAAGGTTTTTACGTTCGTTGCTTTTTAAAGGGAATTTTAAAAAAAAGAAGAAATTTGATACTGCGCTTTAAAGAGATAAATGGTTTTAAAAAAGATAAAGAGATTAACCACATATTTTAAAAAAAAAAAAAAAAAAAAACTGCTGCTCTATGCAGGTTGTTTTTTTTGTATGAGTTGATTGCGATGGCGAGCCAGAGCTCGGACCAGAGGGACGTGGAGCAGTACGCCGGCTTACATGCGTGGAGGAAGCTTCATCGCGCATCTGGAGCACATCTATCACATCATACAGATGAGAAACAAAATCACACTACCCGGGTAGATGAACAGATACATAAACTAATACACAACCATACATTGAAGGACTGCCACACATACCTACATTGAATACGAACGCACTGAGGACACTGACTAATTTGGACTGTTGACTTTACTGAACTTTGTTGGTTTATTATTTTGGGCCCATTTTTTCCGATTTTATTTGCACTTTGAACAGTATTATTTCTTTTTTTTTTTACATGCTGTGAAACTGTTGGGTTGTTGGTTACAACTGAGGTTGTTAAGTGGGTTGATTTCTGGGGGTTGATAAAGAAATATAAATTCAGTCGTTAGCTGAACTATTTTGAGTTGGTGAAACTGAAGAGTGGCTTCCTGCCAATAAATTTTTTTTTTTTTTTTTGTCACTGTTCGCAAACTGTTGTCCCTGTCACATATATCCTCCTTGAGCGAAACTATATTTTCTGATTTGGCCTAAATTGAAAGTACATGATAGTCACCTTAGTTCATGTACAGTAGACAGTGTTACATCTGTCATAGTTCAAAAGATTTCTGAGACTATGATGAGTAAGAATAGTCACTGGATATTCCTTCCTTTTATTGTAGTGCATTTATCCAAACATATACAGCATCGATCTATGTCCTCTTCAGCTTCTCTTAAAATCTGTTGCCTTCTTCTCTATAAGCAGTTTTTATCTTGGCAAGCTTGAAAAGAGAAGGGCTCTCACTTTCCAAATCTTCGTCACTGTCCTCATTTTCACTCTCATTTTCACTTCCACTTTCACCTTCACTTTCATCTCTCAGCTCCCTTCTTATTCCTGTTTTACTTCCTCTTCTTTCCGCTCTGGCCAGTAGTCGTCTGACTGCTGGATCATATCCTCCCAAGTCTCCAAACGTCTCCAAACATCTCTAAACGCACAGTGTTCTCTCTTTTTATACTTGGATACATCCTTATAGTCGTCTCTGCTTTCCCCCTTCTATAACTTGATCATCCTCATTCTTAATGTGATAATTACCCTCTTGACTGATTACTGGGAGCTGAGGATAAACTTCCCCTCCTTCTCATTCTTATATGGTGGAGGTCTCTGTACTGGAACCACACATGAGAAGCTTGCATCAATCTTCGCCATTAACTTCTCTCTTCTCTTCACATTCTTTTTTTATTTCATCCACAGTTTTCTCTTCAATCTTTCTTCATCTCCATCCATTTCTGTCCCTCCTCAAACAACTGGAGAATAACAAGCTCCCTTCTGTTTACGTCATTCACCTTTTCTTCCTTTCTTTTCATCGGCCTTATATGTGGACACAAGCACCTGTATTGTTTTTATTACTTCTGGATTGAAGGTTCCTATCACTGGCCATGGTTGCTGGATTTCAGGCCAATGCTTACACCATTTCTGTGACATCTTTGCAATACCTTTAATTAAAGGATTATTCTTCTGAACTACCGCAACAGGAGTAGTTGCTTCTGAGTTATCCATCTTGACATAATAGTAATTATTAATAATAAGTAATAAATAAATACATGTCTGGTCTTATATGAGTCAAATGAATTATTTCAGAAATGATTATTGAAAATGTCGCACTTATACAGTCTTAGACTTTCCGTATGTGAATGTTCAGTAAGTACGTTAAAGTAAGACCCGTAACTGTGTTATTCACACAACAAAATCACAGCTTAAATCACAGGTGGTTTAATAAAATACAGCTGTGGAAAAAAGTTTTCAGACACCTGATGCATTTGTGCAATATTTTATTAAGAATCACTCTTAGATCTTCAAGTGCAATTTTTTTTTTAGTACAGTCACAGACAAAATACTAAACAAATCCTGAAACAGCCATTAAAAACTGAAAATTGATTGGTTCCATAAAAATACAGAGAATGATTCGAATATTGGGTCATTTTGGTACCAGATCCCAT
>NC_061774.1:13383631-13432119 GCF_022458985.1 Mugil cephalus | reverse complement strand
TAATAGACTACATACATCTCAAGTTATTTTGACAGAGTCATCTCATCTCACATTCAAATATAAACAGATCGGTAACACTTTCTATGAAGGTTGTATTTATAATGCCCTATGAAAGCACTCATAATGTTTTATAAGGTGTCTATAAAGCATTGTAATGCTCATTATTACCATCTATACATATTCACAAGTCGTCATAACCAACTTCATGTTGCATTATGACAATTGGTTATGAATGATTATAATTTTAATCTGAATAGTGCATCATAAATATGTCAATATCTGCCTAGTCACTTGTTCATTTTATGATGCATCATAACTACTTTGCTTTGCTAAATGTGTATAGTGATGCATAATGAGTTTTAACTTCTACTATAGTCCTTTATATCTGTAGCTATAAGTATATGTAATAAAGTTATAATAATGTATACATCTCCCTACAGCACACAGTTATAAACAGCTATGCAACATCATAAGAGCTATTTGTCAGCTCTAAGTAAAGTGACAAGAATATGACACTATTATTAACAGATATAAGTTACTATCTTTGTAACTTCTCTTGTTATAATTATCTTTGTTTGTTCATAGGCTACATATTCATTAACTGCACCTTACCTAATGGGACACACATATCAGAGTGGGTGTTTGAAGCTGATAACACACTGTGTATTAACCCAACTACTGCCCCTCCCACTAGTTTGGGTAAGTAGACTACCATAGCGACAGATAAACCCTCCAATCAAACTTTGATCAGTGATGAACTGTGGTACATTAGGAAAATAACATTTACTAACTAAAAAAATAAAAACTCTCCTGTCACAGCTTCACCCTGACAGGTGACGTTTGTGTCTCTGAACAGGTCACTTGTCCATCATATGTGCGTTGAAAGCAAGGTTATGTCAGTAATTCAACAGTGATCAAAGCTGGAGCTTTGGCAATGATTTCAACTCAGAAATCATCGTGTTGTGTACAGATTTATGTTCCTGTCATCTGATTACAGTCATAAACTGCATAATATTGTTCAAAGCTTTAAAATAAAGGAAAAGAAAATGCGTTACTGTGTTGTTCTGTGGTCAGTAAACCTCTATGTTCATCAAGGGAAATACACAATCCATAAATAGAATTACTGCTGTTTGCAAACAGTGAAGACTTGTCTGAAAGAGACATACCCAGAAACCACACCAGATACATTTAAATGTCCACATTTTCCAACCTATCAGTGTTTCTGATCAAGTTGTAAGAGTTTTCTTTGTAGGTGTCTATTTACTGTGACAGAGATCAGAGTGAAATTTAAAAGATGTTTCTTGTTCTGTTGTCATCAGAAACCTACTGAGAATATTAATAGACTACACACATCTCAAGTTATTTTGACAGACTCATTACATCTCACATTTAAATATATAAAGATCAATCAAGTCTCATCAAGTTATTTGTCAACATTTGGTTTGATTCCTCTCGCTGCCAGAAGAGGGAGACAAAAGATCATCACTGTGACTTGAAGGAAGTAAGAGCTTCTCACAAATGATCACCATTAACTGTCTACAGGATGATCACTGATACTCACATTTACACTGACATTAATCAGTAGTTTTGTAGTCGTCTATACTGTAACAGAGGAGACTGAGATCATGAAATACCTTAACATGGACTTCCTGGTTGATGGTGAGATGTTGACAAAGGTGATTCCTCAACTTAAACCCACAACCTGTGCCTTGGATCCCATCTCCACATCCCTTTTTTTAAAATCAGTTAATGGCCTTTAGACGAAGACTTGCTCAGTATTGTTAACTGTTCTCTTCAGTCGGGTGTTTTCCCAACCTCTCTTAAAACTGCAATTGTCAGACCCCTTCTGAAGAGACACGATTTAGATCCATCAGTAATTTCACACCTGTATCTAATCTGCCATTTGTAAGTAAGATTTTAGAAAAGCTTGTTTTTAATCAGCTGAATGATTTTTAAACTATCATGATATTTTATGTTATATTTATATTTTATTATATTTATTTTATTTACTTTTTCTACTTTAATCACCACAACACACTGAGATGACCTGAAAGGCTGCTGTGAAGAGAACTGGGGAGATGGAACAACCCATTGCTATTTCCTATTACTGTTGATACCACACATAGTGGTTGTTGCTGTTAGTGTGGAGTAACACACTTGGAGGTTGTTGAAGTAGGTGGTTATCAGGCTCTGGATGAATGGTGGGATGTGGAAAAGTTCAGTGTGTACCAGATGAGCTGGTGGGGAACAGACTCATAGGCTTTAGCCAGATCCAGACAGACTTGTTGGGTTTGGTTGTCTGAATCTGTTCCCAGATCATCAGGCAGTGCTCCAGCAGCACTCATGCATCCCCAAACCAGGACACTGCCTCCACTATTTTTGACAGTAGGTACTGTACATGCTGGAGACAATGCTTGGCCTGGCCTTCTGTGTACCCTCACATTAGCAGGAGGAAGATAAAGCCTCATCAACCACAGAATCTTTTTCCATTTCCTATCTGTCCAGTTCTTCTGTGCTTCGGCCCAGTGACGCTGGGCTAACCTCTGTCTCTCATTGATCAGGGGCTTCTTGACAGCCTTACAGGACCTTAAGCCATGATTTAAAAGTCAACCATGTACAGTGCAGGTGGAACACGGGGCACCAGTTCAAATGTACTGGCTCTATATGAAGCACAACAGCAGAAAAATGTGTCTTATGATAAAAAGCACGTCCTTCATTAGTGGATCACTGGTACCAAAATGACCCAATATTCAAACCTTGTCTGTATTCTTATGGAACCAATCAATTTTGAGTTTTTAATGGCTGTTTCAGGATTTGTTTAGTATTTTGTCTGTGACTGTACTAAAAAAAAATTACACTTGAAGATCTAAGAGTGATTCTTAATGAAATATTGCACAAATGCATCAGGTGTCTGAAAACTTTTTTCCACAGCTGTATTTTATTAAACCACCTGTGATTTAAGTTGTGATTTTGTTGTGTGAATAACACAGTTACGGGTCTTACTTTAACGTACTTACTGAACATTCACACACGGAAAGTCTAAGATTGTATCAGTGCAACATTTTCAATAATCATTTCTGAAATAATTCATTTGACTCATATAAGAAGACCAGACATGTATTTATTTATTACTTATTATTAATAATTACTATTATGTCAAGATGGATAACTCAGAAGCAACTACTCCTGTTGCGGTAGTTCAGAAGAATAATCCTTTAATTAAAGGTATTGCAAAGATGTCACAGAAATGGTGTAAGCATTGGCCTGAGATCCAGCAACCATGGCCAGTGATAGGAATCTTCAATCCAGAAGTAATAAAAACAATACAGGTGCTTGTGTCCACATATAAGGCAGATGAAAAGGAAGAAAAGGTGAAAGACGTAAACAGAAGGGAGCTTGGCATTCTCCAGTTGTTTGAGGAGGGACAGAAATGGATGGAGATGAAGAAAGACTGAAGAGAAAACTGCGGATGAAATAAAAAAGAATGTGAAGAGAAGAGAGAAGTTAATGGCGGAGATTGATGCAAGCTTCTCATGTGTTGACTGTGCCTAGACTTAGAGACTATAATAGGCTTTTAGAACAGGAAAATGTCACATTAATGAGGTGTGTTACAGTAAATCCAGCTGAGAGTTTACCAACTCCAGAGGACGGTGAACTACATGATGGCGTTCATGAAGCAGAGAAATGCTCAAGGCTAAGGTCAGTGTGAGGCAGACTGGGGACCCATCAGTCCAGTGTCCTGTTACCGTGTGGGAGGATAAGTTGAGTGCTGGTTATGAGGTGGTAAAAGTCCAGGGAACAGGATTTGTTGTTGAGAAAGCAGAAGTGGTACCACAGCCTGCATCAGCTGCATTGGTGGGGTTAACTGAAGCTTGTCTTCTATACACATTCTGCATAGGCTCATAATGTGTGTCATTTGTTTGGATCAGTGGGGAAAACTCGAGGGTTTAAGAAAACAGATGGTTCTCCAATACAGCATCACACTCAGGTAACAAAACTTCTCCATGCTATGATGGAACCTAAAGAAATAGCAATAGCTAAATGTGCAGCACATAAGAAGGATGTGTTAAGAGTCACTCAGGGTAATAAAGCAGCTGATGAAGCTGCAATAGCAGTGACAGGAGCTGCGAAGTTGGGTAAAAATTGTCTTGGTCACACATGAAGTAGATTTGGAGGATAAGATTACATTGAAAGATGTGATCTTAATGCGGGAAGCTGTTTCTGAGGTGGATAAGCAGTTAAGGGTAGATCAAGGTGCAACACAGGATTCTACTGTTCTGTGGAGAAATCATGAGGGGCTGATAGTAGCATCTCCAGACCTGTTGGGATTGATGATTCAGGAGGCACATGGGTTAGCCCATGCTGCAAGGGGGGAAAGTTAGAAGGAAAGAGCATGGATTTTGGGGCACCATATTTGCGTGAGCGAATGGTTTGTCAATTTAGCAGGAAGGATGCTCAGTCAGTTGTCAAGTTTCTGCAGGTTTTTGTAGGTTTTTGTAAGTTTCTGTGCAGGGAGGTCATAAGCAGATGGGACTTCCTGATATCGAATATCATCAGATAACGGGAAGGAGTTTGTGAATAAAATTGTGAAATTGATTTGACCAAAATTGGGGATTGAAGTTAGTCTAAATGGGGTCTAAACTGGATTGTAGGTTATGATGTGCTTTTAATGTTTGCAAAGATACGGCTGTGCTGTCTTTTCACCTCCTGGAAGGATATTGAAGGAAGATCATTGCGAGAAGCTGGATGTTCGGGGATCTGAAGGTTCTGGAGAGAATCAGACACCTGACTATGGATGAAAAGAGGGGACTGAAGGACCCTGAACAAGGACACTGTGATGAAGCTTTGCAGTGCCAGTGGGAAAAGAAGTGGGAAAGAATTACAGTGCTACATATTTTTGTCTTGTCAATATTGAAAGTTTGTTGCAATGTATATCATTGATATGTATTTGTTAAGAAAGTGAATGTATTGGAACCTCAGCTGTTTTTTTTTCTTTTTCAGGGTGTTTAGGGAGAGTGATGTTAGGTAGGGAGAGATCCAATGGAGGGTCCGATGGGTCGACCAGTCTGATGTTGATTTATTTTCTGATATATATTCTGCTTATGTCTCTATCTTTTTCTTAGTAAGCTTGGAGTACTAACGTGGGGTCACCTAAGGCAGAGCGGCCGTGAGAGAATTTCCTGTCTAGATTGAAAGATGGACACTTTAAGAAAGATGACTGCCTGAGGTTTTTGCTCTCATACTCCATGAATGTGTTGTATTGTCAAGAGTTGTGCTGTAACTGTTACTGTAGGAAGAACACATTTTGATGTTATAACAATGAATATGTTTGTGTTGTTTTTTGATGGCCGAGACTCTAGGAGCCTCGGAGGGGGGAATGTAATATATTATCTTATTGTTTTTCTCTTCTCTCCCCTTTCTTAAATGTAAGAAGATAAGTTTTCTGAATGGGGATGAGAACCATATATAAGGTTCTGTGGGAGCTGAACCAGAGGAGATTCGACAATTGGCCAGAAGCTCTCTCAGATTCGACAAGAGTTTTTGACATCGTTCTTTCTTGCAATTAACCTTTTTAAATGCAAGATAAGACTTCAGCGGTGATTACTTCTTTCTTTAGCACACTTCAGCACATCAATATACAACAGGTTCTCAAAGTTTTGCAAGCTGGGCCTCCCTAAAGGTGGTTCAATGTAGCTGGGCCTCTGGTGATGAAGTTTATACAGTTATTACTGATGTTTACATGAGATCGCTGCTCTGTGTGTGTGCGTCCTGACTGATATATATATATAAAAAAGTCTAATAAACCAAAGATTTTGCGAACACCCCTGCAGTACCGCCGCAAATCCCCTAGGGGTTGTGGACTCTGTGTTGAAGACCTATTGTCTGTAATGTGTATGGTCACTAAATGTAACAACAGGAAGAACTGAAACATGGGTCTATATCATGATTGGTTTTAACATTTATTTTTCTTTTGAGGCCAAATGACTCCACATACAATGCTTATTAAGCCTTTAGACCAACTCTAAATGGAGAATCCTTCGCTCTCATTCATCATGTCAGAAGGCTCAGATGATGTCTGTAAAAGGGAAGTCAAGTTGATACCACTGAATTTCCTGCTCTCAGCACACAAAACCATTAAGATATTGCTATTTCTCACAGACCTCTGTGGCTAACACAGCACACTGCAGAGTAAGGGACACTTGTAGCTGGTAATTAGATAAACTTCTAAAGGTTCAGACTGACTCAACAGAGGCTGAACTGAGAGGAGACATGAAAGTTGTGTTTGGCTACTTGGAGTCTCTCATGCTGAGATGTTTTTTCTATCTCCACTTTTTTCTTTTTTTCTCGACTGAAAACCAGCAGTGGTTGTTTTTGTCTTTGATAAATTCAGATTCTGTTAAATGCTGTATTTATACATATTTTAAGACACTGCCAGATTCTAGGATTGAACATGAATCTTTCCTTAAAGAAAAATATATGATATGAATAAAAAATTTGTAGCCATAAGTTTATCTAATAATTGTTGACGTTTTTTGTGCTGTAGTGAGATCGATTAATTGTGTTTTGTCAGTCAGCTGTGAACAGTGTTCCTCACAATACTGTGTTTCTTCAACGTAAATATTTAATTGCGAGTACTGGAATATGGATGTGTCTTTGGGTTGTTAATAATTTAAATCAAATGTTTCATAATTTTGTTTGTGTTGTACGAGACCAACTTCCTGTCTGCATACTGTCATTAGTTCTGTTGTGGATAGGCCACAGGACTGTAAGGACTGCAGTTGAGTTTATTCCTTTGCCCATGTGCAGTCATGAACATTTCCTTTCCTGGCCTGTGTCAGTAATGATCAGCCTTAGGTCCAACTGTGGGACCTCTATCCATGGTTCAACATTGTACATTTCATGACTGCTGAAGATTAACTTGACTTTGAATAAAACATCTTGGCTCCTATTAGCAGGTCAGAGGTTTCCCTCTACTGATTCATAAAGGCTGTGCTGTTGACTTCATATCTTGACACGAGTTAAAAACATTTTCATGTGGCTGTCCATCATTTCAAAGAGTTGAATGATTATATATTTCCAGTTGACAGCTTTACATTGTGATAGAAATGGAGACTTTATATCTGTTTCCCCACAATAAAAAATATTCAGTCTACATGTTGACTATCAAAAGATCCAGTTTACTGGTCGACTATAACTTTGTTAAATGGATAAATGTTTTTCTTAGTATCTGTCTTGTCAACCATGTTGTTAGTGGTATCAGGTTGTTTGGATGTTTAAAATACTGTGAGGTTTCTTTTTGTGGTGAGTTAAGTTATGTTCACTTCCTTGTTGTTGCCTCTCTGTGTTCAGTGTTTGTAAAACCTCTTCTTGTGAAGATGATCAGTAAAAGGAGACGTTTCAGACTGTTCAGTGTAGGATGTATGCTGATGTTTTAGAAATGTTAGCTTTCAGTGTCACAATGAGGGATTTTTCCTTCTCTTCCACTCAGTCCATCACACATGAAGGCCCACTTTTTGTACTGGACGCTAAAAGAGGTAGAAAACTCACAGCAGTTCCTCTTCTCAGCATGACAAAGAAAAAATACCCTGCTCATTCAAGTTTTCACACCTTCTTTCACACTGTGAGGCAGATCGTTAACAAGACATCCTCTATTCTGTTGAGAGCAACAGGACTAAAGACATAAGAAAATGGAAGGTCTTCCTATATTTATTTCTTTTAACAGCTGTAATTTGGTGTTTTTAACGTTCATAACCATATTTATAGAGGACATTAATGAGACAACAGCAAGGGTTGTTCCATTGTTTTCTGTTCTTGTCAAAGTCCACTTTACTGTACTGCTCATGTTTTCCACACTGTCACATTTGAATATTATCATTGAGCTCATAGTTAGTGTTGGGTTAGACTGGACTGCATCATGTTCCTCTTTGACTATGAACTCAGTAATTAACACTGTATATGAATTTACACACATCAGATCATGTCACCAAAATGTCAACATCATGATCTTCAGAGATGTTGTGGCAGTGCTGCTGTTGTGTTTCTCAGTCAATAAATAAATCAATAAAAGCTGTCACCTGATTTCAGGGTCCTGATTTCCCTCAATAGAAAACAAAACATTTGAAATAAAAACCAGGAAGTCGATTTGTCCCCTTCAGTGCTATTCACTGTTTATTTATTTTATCTTATTTGTTTTTCACTTAAATCCTGGAATCTGGAGTGTTGCAAAAATCATACATTACACAGTCATTTAACACAAATGAAGATCAGTACAGAATAGAATGAAATATAATGAAATTCTTTGTCTTGACAAATTTCCATTGCAAGCTCTGTAACTAGGATTATTACTGTCTTAAATATCACTTTTATTATCACCATCTGTGCAACAATGCAACTAATACGCGTGCAAACATACACATGCATATATGACCATAAATATTGTTATTTCCTCTTTTTTCATTAGTTTTTTTTGTCTGTCCATGTCGCAGCACCATCACTGTTTTGTCATTGTCACTGTCTCATTGCACAATAAAGAAAAGAGAAATATACTTTAACATTTGTCAGTAGTAAATACGATCAATACCAGACAAATTGTGCAATGAAGTGTTTTTTATTGAAAGCATCGAGAGTTAGCAGAGTTGGTCATTTCTAACAATGCACTCGTCACTTTTAACACTGCTGAATTAAAGCTTGAAAAAGACAAATCAGTTCAAACTTGACACGTTTCAGTGATTCGTTGATATACCTTGAGGAGGTTGTCATTGCTGTGCAGCCAGTAGCTCCCTTTATACATCTGACTGTAAACTCTACCCATAGAAAACTGAACTGTAACTTTCTCAGTGAGGTGGATAAGTCCACTAATTATGTTATTTATACTCGACCTGCAGGTTGGGACTTATTAGGTGAGTCGACATGAATATTTCACCTTTCACCAACAGAACTAGTCACCGCAGAGGTCGCTCACTTTCCTTTTCACACTGACAGGTGAAAGAGAAAAAGTCCAGACGGTGTGCATCGGGAAGGAATTTAGTCTGCCAGTGGACTCCACCTCGAGGATTGTGACTTTCACGCCAAGCCCCGATGGGCCGAGACGTGTCCTGCTGGATAAGACCACTGTGAGTGGAAGCGTGTCCATGCTTGTGGTTGTGTTTGGATGTCGCGCTGCCTAAACCTGTTAACTGTTCGCCGGCAGGTGAAGGATCCACGGTTCAAGTGGACCAGAGATAAAACGTTGGTCCTGAAAGAAGTGACTCACAGCGATCAGGGGCTTTATGTCAGTGGCAGTAAAGGCCTCAGCAAAGCATCACAAATGAGGACACTCACTGGAGCAATGACTGCTTGAAGTCACATTTCCTCCAGTTTGAATGTGAGTATCGTCTGATTCAGGGGTTCTCAAAGTTCTGCAAGCTGGGCCTCCCTTAAAGGTGGTTGAAAGACGGTGTAGAGGCAGCAGCAGCAGCGATCAAATGTAAACATCGGTATTAAGTGTAATAAACTTCATCACCAGAGTCTCTCTCATTAACACCTGTCTGACCAAAACAGCCCCTCTCATCCACACAGACACACCTGTGTTCACCAAGCTACAGGTTTCACAACAGCTCATTACACCACACCACTGTTTAACGGAGATCTGCTGATGAAGTTCATACAGTTAATACTGATGTTTACATCAGATCACTGCTCTGTGTGTGTGCGTGCTGACTGATTGCCAGCGGTCGGTCGAGGCAGGACGCTTGTCCTGCTTGCTTGGTCGTTTGAGTGGCTGGGGCACAATAGTAGGCGCTCTGTGTGAAACAGTGCACTGTTGAGACAGCTCCTGTATGAGTGGAATGCTGATTGAAAGATAAAATCTTCCATTTATTCCTTTACTAAAATATGTTGGATTCATGCTAATATGTATTTAAATTAATTAAAATTTGTGGCAGAAAATTAAAATCATATATATATGAAAAAGTCTAATCAACCAAAGATTTTGTGAACACCCCTGCAGTACCTCCGCAAATCCCCTAGGGGTTGTACACTCTGTGTTGAAGACCAATGGTGTACAGTATGTAATGTGTATGGCCACTAAATGTAACAACAGGAGGAACTGAAACATGGGTCTATATCATGATTTCCTGCTCTCAGCACACAAAAACATCATGATAGTGCCAGTTTGGACACAGTCCTCTGTGTAACACAGCTCACTGCAGAGTAAGGGACACTTGTAACTGATAATTAGATAAACTTTCTAAAGCTGCAGACTGACTCAACAGAGGTTGAACTGAGAGGAGACATGAAAGTTGTGTTTGGACTGTTGTTGACGCTGCTTGGAGTCTCTCATGGTGAGATGTTTTTTCCATCTCTACTTTTTTGTTCTTTTTTTCTCTACTGAAAACCAGCAGTGGTTGTTTTTGTCTTTGATAAATTCAGATTCTGTTAAATACATCCACAGATTTATGTATATATTAAGACATATTTTAATATTTTCTTAAAGAAAATATATGATATGAAATATGAATAAATGATTGTAGCCATATATTTATCTAATAATTATAGACGTTTTTTGTATAGTCACAAGCTCGATTATAAGTGTTTGTCAGTCAGCTGTGAACAGTGTTCCTCGCAATACTGTGTTTCTTCAATGTTAACATTTAATTGTGAGTACTGGAATATGGATGTGTCTTTGGGTTGTTAGTAATTTAAATCAAATGTTTCATAATTTTGTTTGTGTTGAGACCAACTTCCTGTCTGCATCCTGTCATTGGTTCTGTTGTGGATAGGCCACAGGACTGTAAGGACTGCAGTTGAGTTTATTCCTTTGCCCATGTGCAGTCATGAACATTTCCTTTCCTGGCCTGTGTCAGTAATGGGTCAGCCTTAGGTCCAACTGTGGGACCTCTATCCATGGTTCAACATTGTACATTTCATGACTGCTGAACATTAACTTGACTTTGAATAAAACATCTTGGCTCCTATTAGCAGGTCAGAGGTTTTACCTCTAGTGGTTCATAAAGGCTGTGCTGTTGACTTCATACCTTGACACGAGTTAAAAATATTTTCATGTGGCCGTCCAGAAATAGAAAAAGGAAAAAAAGACAAATAAAAAGATATATAAAAACACAAAGAAAGAGAAGATCATTTCAAAGAGTTGAAATGATTATATATTTCCAGTTGAAAGCTTTCCATCGTGATAGAAATGGAGACTTTATATCTGTTTCCGCATAATAAAAAATATTCAGTCTAAATGTTGTCAATCAAAAGATCCAGTTTAATGGTCAACTATAACTTTGTTGAATGGACAAATGTTTTTCTTAGTATCTGTCTTGTCAACCATGTTGTTAGTGGTGTCAGGTTGTTTGGATGTCGAAAATACTGTGAGGTTTCTTTTTTTGGTGAGTTAAGTTATGTTCACTTCCTTTTTGTTGCCTCTCTGTGTTCAGTGTTTGTAAAACCTCTTCTTGTGAAGGTGATCAGTAAAAGGAGACGTTTCAGTGTAGGATGTATGCTGATGTCTTAGAAATGTTAGCTGTCAGTGTCACAATGAGGGATATTTCCTTCTCTTCCACTCAGTCCATCACACATGAAGGCCCACTTGTTGTACTGAATCCTAAAAGAGGTAGAAAACTCGTATCAGTTCCTCTTCTCAGCATCACAAATATACAACACTGCTCAGTGACACCTTTCACACAATTTTCACACTGTGAGGCCAATCGTTAACAAGACACCCTGTATTCTGTTGAGAGCAACAGGACTAAAGACATAAGAAAATGGAAGGTCTTCCTATATTTATTTTTTGTACAGCTGTAATGTGGTGTTTTAACGTTCATAACCACATTTATAGAGAACATTAGTGAGACAACAGCAAGGGTTGTTCCAGTGTTTTCTGTTCTTGTCAAAGTCCACTTTATTGTAATGCTCATGTTTTCCACACGATCACATATGAGTTTTATCACTGAGCTCATAGTTAGTGTTGGGTTGGACTGGACTGCATCATGTTCCTCTTTGACTATGAACTCAGTAATTAACACTGTACATGAATTTACACACATCAGATCATGTCACCAAAATGTCAACATCTTCAGAGATGTTGTGGCAGTGCTGCTGTTGCGTTACTAGATTTATGTTTGACACAGATGAGACAATAGATACACGACAGTAGTTAAAATGAAAAACTGAGCAATAAGTTTGTTTTGATTCTCCACATACAGGATTTAAAAGGTTGATCAGTAATAGGAGACATTTTAAAATGTTTCTAGTTTGATAAACCTTCATGATGGTGTCTTAGAAATATCAGCTGTCAGTCTCAGAAGGAGGATGTTTCATTTAGTTCATCACACAGAAAAACACACTTGTTGAATTGAGGCTAAAAACGGAAGAAAGTTGATACTGCTTCCCTTTCTTTTTTCTTCATATAATGAGAAGTTAGAAACAACGTGCACATTTCACACACTCTCCTCTGAGGCTGATCACTACCACAACACACTGCTTTCTGTTGAGAGCAGGGTACATAGGTTTGACTTTGGGAGGAATTAGATAAAGTTTGAAAGCTGCTGAGTGACTGAACAGAGTGTGAAGAGAGAGGAGACATGGAAGCTGTGGTTGGACTGATGCTGATGATACTTGGAGTCTCTCATGGTGAGATATTGACGTGGTACTTTATTCAGGTTTCTAAAGATGGTTTTAGTGGATGAGTGAAATGTTAAACTTCTTGTTAACTGGTTCTGAAAGGAGGTTTGAAAGTCTCACACGTTTATCAAACAGTTTGATTGAAGACAATGAAGATGACATGATAGTCTTTTATACACACGGCTTTAGTTTGTAACTTGTGAAGACAGCTTGTCCCCCAAAATATCTACGGAGAAAAGATTAAGATTGATGCTTTGTGTCTTTGGGGTTGTGACACAGACATGGTCTCAGTGAATTCTTTCTAGTTTGGAGAAAGTCACAACTGAGAGATTTACACTTTGGAGGAAGGACAATAAACAATAGTCATGTATCAGAGACCAACTAAGGATGATAAATATATATTTGTGTAACTCTGCTGTTGCATTGTGCTTCATGTGGCCTTGAGCCTCTGTAACTTTGTTGAGTAAACCTGAAGAACAAAAACCAGTGACAGATATAAAGCCTTATATGTCCTTGTTCCAACACTTCCTTGTAGCTACATACTGCCTACCCACTCTGAGTGACATATTCACATCTCTTAGTTTTATTGGCTGCACTACTGCTTCAAATGATTCTACATTATTAATCATTTTATTCCCATTCATTCATAAAAATGAACCCACAGATAATTTGGTGGGTTTAACTCAGTTTGACACACACAGGTCTGTAATTACTGGTTGAATTCAACTAATGTAAAATCTCTGTTTAACAGAATAATGTTGTTAAATGAATCACAGCAGTTTTCCAGCCACTGACCTGTGAAATGCTCAGCAGCAGAAATACATGTTTGATTGATTGTTTAGTCTGAGAGAGAAAAACACACTACGTCTGTTTTAGGTCAATGCATGTGACTGAAATATTGCAACAATTATGCTTCATAGTGGTAGAAATGAAATACTCTCAATGTTTTAATTCACAGGTGGAGAAACTTACTGTGATGGCAGACAGAGTGGAGCTCAGTGTTATGGAGCTTTGGGAGGAACTGTGGTCATCAGACTGATGGACAACGCCTTAGAAATATTTAGATGTGAAATGAAAAGGGGATCATCAGTAATATTTAGATGGAGAAACAAAACGATTGTAACTAATGTGATGAAAGACAGATCTGTCTTTAATCTCAGTGATGGAACATTTAGGATCAATGACCTGAGCAGGAATGACAGTGGTCAATATGATCTGAGAAGCCTTGACTCAAATGGAAAAGAATTACAAGAACAGACTCTACAGTTGTTTATTGAAGGTAAAATACTTTTTTTCTACTCCTGAGAAATTAAGGCATATTGACAGATCTACATCTCAAATTGTATTGATTTGTGTGCAAACAAAGATATCGTACATTCACTTACCAGTTTTTAGGTTCACTAGTGAAAACAAATATAACAGTCCTGAACTGAATCCTCCTTCATTACTGTTACAGTCAGAGTCTAAATAATATACTTTATTTTCTGCATGTTTCTGTATTTATTTATTAAGAGATAATTACTTGTTATCAAGTCATCTGTGTGTGTTTTCTCTCACTCCAGTGTCCTCTGTCCATCTGGTCTCTGAGTGTCTGTCCCATGGAGAGAAGAGGTGTCCTGCTCCTCTGATGGAGGGGACAGTCCTCAGTACAGCTGGACTCTGGATGGACACTCAGTGACAGACGCTGAGCTCCTCTCTGGAAATGATGAGACTAACGTCATCACTCTGAAACAAGACGTCTCAGGACATCTGGTCTGTTCAGTCAGGAATCACATCAGTAATGTCTCCAGAGGAGAGAGGATCTCTACCTGTGGTGAGTGACAACATGATGAAAATAACTTGGTAATCATGTTGGTGTCATAACATCAGTCATAAATGATCTTTGTTTGTTCATAGGCTTCATATTCATTAACTGCACCTTACCTAATGGGACACACATATCAGAGTGGGTGTTTGAAGCCGATAACACACTGTGTATTAACCCAACTACTGCCCCTACCACTACTTTGGGTAAGTAGACTAACATAGTGTCAAATAAACCCTACAATCAAACTTTGATCAATGATGAACTGTGATACATTAGTAAATTAAACTTTGCTAAGTAAATAAAATAAAAACTCTCCTGTCACAGCTTCACCCTGACATGTGACGTTTGTGTCTCTGAACAGGTCACATGTCCATCATATCTGCGTTGAAAGCAGCAGTGATAATTCTCTTGTTAATTGGGATTCTCGTCTTTTTTGCCTGGAAGAAAAAGAGACAAGGAAAAGCTGAAGGCTCAGCTGTCCCACAAACACTGGAACCTCCAGAGAACTCTGTCATGATGGTTGAAATGAGAGGTTCTGCACCTTAAAACAACAACTAGTGACACATTTCATCTGATTTGTGTCTTTATTGGTGTAAAGAAATAGGGTTTAGAGTGAAACTCTGCTCCTGTTTCTATTCTTCATGAGACTCTGATGACAGCTTAGCATCTTTCTACGAATCCTCTTAAATATTTCTCAGTGTTTTCTTCATGTTTATCACTCAACACTCTGATGGAATAAAGGTTATGTCAGTAATTCAACAGTGATCACAGCTGGAGCTTTGTCCTTGGACTAACAGGGGGGTGTTGAGTAGTGGGGAGAGAAGCAACTTTGGGACCATGAGGCCACAGGTTCAGATCCCCCTATGTCCATAGTACCTCAGCTGTGTCCATGACTGAGGACATGACCAAGTCCACTACTCCAGATGTACACATTGCTGTGTGAATGAATGACTGGATTAAATGACACAAACTATTTCCCCATGAGGGATGAATGAAATAAAACACATTTCTCTTTTGTACTGGTTCTAGATTAAGATATGTACGTTTTTGAAAGGGCAACCTCACATTTTAATGCAAAATAATAGCAGCACTATAATAATCATCAGATATAGGAACTGCATGTGTAGAAATATAGAGCATATTACTAGATGACTTTGTCAACAACATATAGTGTAATTGATGGATTTTGTATTAGAAATGTGGTGACAAAGCAGCAGTTTTCTGTACTTGGAACTGGTAACAGGTAGGTACAGGAATGGGTAAGATGTCAGTAAGTAATCACACAATTATATTCTTGTGTTTGAGATATAAACATGACGATTAACTTCATGAATGATAAAGAGGTCAGTTTAATAGGTCAGTTCATGATTATCTTATTGAAATGCTATAATTTACATTTCACAAGCAGTCTTCAGTTTAGAAGGTTGCACATCCTCCATTTGGCAAGTGGAAGATGTAGCTAAATCTTGTTGTGCATCCATTTGGTGTGTCTGAAAGATAAAAAATATTAATAAGCACATAATTTTTCAGAGCTACTGAACCTGGAAATTAATGAAAATGCACAAATACATTCACATTACAAGAGATCACCTCCCCATGCCTGAAAAGTTAGGAATGAAAGGTCAACAATAATAACACATTCCCAAGAAGGAAAGATTTGCTTCTTTGTGATGGTTTAGGAGTGGCAACAATGGCCTCAGCGTGTTCAGGAGACAACGTTTTTCTGCTGGGGTGTCAGAAGGTGACCCAAGAAAACCACTTCCTGGTTGAAGTTTGCACAAGGAGGCTTTATGGCCTTCTGCAGCGAGATGGCAGAGACGTTTCACTGTGTCGTTTTCACACTGTTGTTTGGAAGGAGCAACTATCAACAAGTCATCTACATATTATAACAGCGCCGTCACTGGAGTGAGTGTCAGAGAAGAGAGACTCTGAGCTAGAGCCTCACAGAAGATGGTGGGGCTGCATGTCAACCCTTAACAGAGTCGAGTCCAAGTGTACTTCTTCCCTTCGAAGTGGCAGGAAAAATAGGTGTTTGAACGGGCGAGTCATTACATGGAACGATGACTCAGGTGTGATCCCCTCTATAGCCTAGTTTCTAAGCGGATATTGACGTTGTTTTGGTCTGTAGCCTAATTTCGGTACAATTTTGACTGGAGGACAATCTTTAATGAGGCCTACCATGTTTACTGATAGACCACAAAGTAGCAGGAACTTGCATCGTGGGAGGGGCTGAGGCAATGACATTTGAGCAACTAAGGAAGTCTGTATGTATTAGTTGATTTAGAATAGAGGAGCTGTGGTCTGGTGGGGGAAGGAGAGTAAGCACGTACTTGTGTGACTTTCTTCATGAACTCGCCCACACTCTTCCAGCCTGCGGTAGGTTTGGTTAGAGAAACATGAGGTACGGAGCCAGAGACATTATAGAATTTCTGCTGTGTGTCTGTGAGTGTGACAGAGTAAGCACAATAATCATCATCAAAATACAGATCTGTCAGGGTCAGACAATCATTCAGTTCTCTGTAAAAGCTCGCTTCAAAGTCAGAGTCTGGTCCACATGACACAAAAGCTGTGCAGTGGAGACTTTCAGGTTTCATTTTGTCTGAGGAGGAATTTAGGAATGGTGCAGGAGTCTCTACCAGAGAAATGGATGCATTACAGAATGTGTGGCACCTGAGTCCACCAAAAAGGTGATATTTTTCCCTTGAACATTACACATAATAGTTGGCATTTTCTTATAAGCATCATTATTTAAGGTTACATAAGTTCTCTCGGGGGTGAGGAGGCTCTGTTCTAACTAAGAGACCTTTCCCTAAACTAAAGCAAGCTGTGTATCAGTTGCAAGCGGCTCTTCTTTGCGGTGAGCGTTGTGTGTGTGTATGTGTGTCAGTGTCAGACCAGATCTCAGTCAGAGTGAGGAGACTGGAGCTGTCACTTTTGCCGGTTTCCTAAGTTCGGGCAATCTCTGGTCCAGTGTACGTCCTGTCCACATCTGTAGCATCGGTCACTTGGCCAGTCATCTCTTTCTCTGCCTCTTCCTCGTCCCCTGCCACGGCCACGCCCTTGATAGTCTCCTTTGTCCCCAAACGTGAACAGCTGCCCTGCGAATTGGGCCATTGTGAGGTTTGCATTGTATGTGGTGGAACGTCCAACTCATCTTGCATTCTGTGGAGCTCTGACAGGATGGGATAATGTCCCGATGTGGGTGTAGGTGTGTGTATTGGCGGTTTATCTTTCCCTTTCACTTCAATTCTCTGCCTGATTTCACATTCATCCATCCACAACCTCCACACATCCATTTCATTCTCAAACTCTTGTAGTTTCCTTCCATTCACTCTGCTTTTGCTTTTCATCTATATCTTTCTGTGTACTCTCTTGCAATTTTCTCAACTGATTCTCGCTCAGGCTGCCTTCACTTGGGAAACCACGTTCATTACTCCACTTAGATATACATTGCACAGATTTGTTACCATATTTCTTTTTCATTGCCTGGCATATAGGAAAGTGACAGTTTTCATCCAGAGATCGACCTCTGCTGCCGTTGGACCCCATTTTTTCCAACTGGACTTTAAGGCGAACTCGATCAGCGGGTGTTTTGACATGAAAAAAAAATTCTTTCTTACCAATCAGTGTTGAGGGTTCTTTTTGTTCAGATACTGAGGTGACAGCAGTCTCCGATGTTTGGTCCACTCCACACATCTTTTCCATGAACTTTCCACCATTTGAGTCTTACTTCTTCTTAGACAGGAGGTGAGAAGATCAAGAGGAAGTGTAAATCACGGTGTAAATGTTCAGGGTGTAGCAGGAATAATCCTAGGTGGCCAACCACTGTCCATGGAGACGACGATCAGCCTGGTATCCCACTTCTGACACCAAATTCTGATGGCAATTCTTGTTTTCCTCAATAAAATATCGTTCAAATGATGGCTGTTGTGGAAACAGTAAAATGTATGCGTGCTTATGAGTGCCTTAATAATCAGGTTTAATTACTAGAAGTGATTCACTTTGCAATATATGGGACATAATCACTGGAACAGAATGCACTGAACATGTACTGCGTGCAGAAGTGGAAAAACACTGAAGGCCGAATGATATGACTGTACTGAGAACAACAGGTACTTAAAGGTCACAATGTATTCTCTGAAGATGTCTCGCGGGGGAGCAGGACACGCCGGACCACAATCTAACAGACACAGTGTGTCAAGGAGGAGAAGTAGATAGAGGAATGTAGGAGTATGATCACCCCTAGACACGAGCAGGATGCCGAGCAACGGGCTGAACCAATTGGAGACGACTACAACAAGCAGATGAGCCAATCAGAAGTAGACAAACACCCTAGACTGTAGTAATAGAAAAGAACTGCTCCCGCGAAGGCAACTCAGACCCGGAACGATATCTTTGTATGTACTGTGGTCTCCACACTCTGCAGATCTGTGAATAAAAACTCGTACTCGACTTCACTCTCTCGTCTCCTTATTCCTCACATCAACGGACCCGGAGAGGAGAGGAAAGCAGGGCTAAAATTCCTCCTCGACACTGTCCAGTCAGTTGTTCTATATGCGAAGCAAGGTTTATTCTTACCCGGGGAGAGCAGCTCTGTGTACGACAGGAAACAACTCTGACTCTCCTTCGTATTCACATTCTTTTATAGCAGTGCACAAACATCTTAAAATGACAGTTATACATAAAGTGTGAGCACATCTTTTCCATGAACTTTCCACCTCTTGAGTCTTACTTCTTCTTAGACAGGATGTGAGAAGATCAAGAGGAAGTGTAACCGAAGTCAAACGAGACAACTAAAGGTCTTCAGTCTGCACATAGAAGATACAAGATACAACGTAACATCACACTTATTATGAACTTGCTATGAACTTCTGCTGAACTTATTTCAGCTTGTTATGAACTCACATAGGCTAAAAGGTCACTTAAGCAAATATAGACAGAGAGAGAAGTAAGAATAAAATGTAATCACATAGCACTGATGCTGCCCAGTGAGAAAGTCAGAGTTCGTGTCCAGCTCAGGCCCTTCTGGATGGAGTTTGCGTGTTCTCCCTGTGTCCACGTGGTTTTTCACCAGGTTCTCTGGCTCCCACCTCCAAATGTTCATGCTCGTTAGGCTAATCTGTGACCCTGAATTGACAGTGCAAATGGTTGTTTGTCTCTGTGATAGGCTTCTGCCCTGTCCAGGGTGTACCACGCTTCTCACCCAATGTCAGCTGGGATAGGCTCCAGGAACACCTGTGACCCTAGTGAGGATTAAGTGGTATGGAAAATGAGATGAGATGAGATGAGATATTCTTGATGTAATGTTACCGACCACCAGACCCCGAGTTGTCATCCTCTTATCTGAAGCTGATGACTGACAACATCTGAATGTGTGTAACATTAAACATGTACTGTTTCTTTGTTACTGGGTAATGTAAAGGAGCTTCTCAAGGATAAACAGGGAGGAACAAATGGCTGCAGACTATTGGTGCTAACAGTCTCTTATTTCACACATGCAGACGAATATATTTGCTGAGTTAAGTTCGACATTATCTTTTGTGTTGTGTTGATATTAAAATAATATCTGACGGCATTGCCAGCGTAGTGGTACCTTGTTGTACATAGGAAAAATTAATAAGGATATTTCTAGCGATCCTGTTTGAAGAAGCAGTTAAATGCCAACCAGGTCTCGCAGTGGATGTATAACTGTCACGAAAATTAATCTATTGTTTGGTGCCTGCCAACATGATTTTTCCCATATTTTCATACTGCTCGAAACGAATTTCAAACTGATGTATTTGAATTGGAAGTTATTTATTTTACAGTTTGACTTGATCTTTTGTGTTGTGTTACCCAAATAATGACCCATCAATCTATTATCTATATTATCCAAGTCTACTATGAAGGAAATGCTTCAAAGACCAAATACAGAGGGTTCACAAGATGCAAACTATTCATAAACTTCAAGAATGGAAAGACCAGATCAGCCTTTGCCATAAAAATATCCAAAAAAGACGGAGCAGTCCTGGGACAGTATTCTGCCTCTGGTTTTGATTATTAATGAGGCAACGATGGACAGAAGTAGTCGATGGATCCTGAAGTGTACAGAGATAAACTGTCAGCTCAAGTTCAGTGAAAAGATGCAAAGTTGAATGGATGGTGCTTCACTGTAATGACCCACAACATACCGCCTGATCTGACAACATTACCTGATCTGACCCTGACACAAATAGACATCACACTCGATGAACACAAAACTAAAGGAATTGAGACCCATGACACAAAATGAAACCTAAGTCAGTGGCAGTAAAGACCTCGGCTGTCAGGCCGGGACTCGAAGCAGAACTCAGGACTCAGTATGCAGAGATGACAAAGGGGCTTTAATTGGAATGTTCAGAGATCCCTCACAGAGGGACAAACAAATGGTCACAAAAATTCCTGGACGTAATTCTAATCAGTGAAAACCAAAACTCTCCAAAAGGAGGAAATACAAATAGAAGAAACAAATCACTAAATAAACACAAAACACTCCGAATGGAGGAAACCTCAGAACTGAGGAAATAACTAAGAAAAGACTCGACAAACAAAACTATCTCTCCGAGAGGATTCACAGGCTTACTTGGAAATACTTTGGATGAGAACATGAAGCAAGACACGAGAACAGGTTGACGAAGACGACACTCTGGCACAAGACAAGGGGAACACAGACTACTTAAACACATGGAGGGAAATAGGGAACAGGTGGACACAATCAGGAATCAGGGAAGACAATCAGACTTGTGACACATGAGGAAGGGCAAGTGACCTGAAACAAGAGGAGCGTTACTTTTCAAAATAAAACAGGAAATGACAGGACAAAACAACCCCAAGACAAGACGCCCTCACCACGGTGTGACAGAACCCCCCCTCTTAGGACCGGCTACCAGACGGTCCAGGCTGTTCAGAATGGTCGCGGTTGAAGTCAGCAATAAGGGTACGGTCCACAATGAACCGTGATGGGATCCACTGTCTCTCCTCTGGACCGTACCCTTCCCAATCCACCAGGTACTGTCTGCCCCGGCCCCTGTTGCGTACAGCCAGCAGCCGTTTAACCTTGTAGACCGGACCCCCGTCTATCATCTCAGGAGGAGGAGGGGGCGGGAGGGGGGGAACCAAGGGACTCTCCTTGGCCGGCTTGACCTGACTGACATGGAAGGTGGGGTGAACACGGAGGGAGCGAGGTAGGCGGAGCCGGACAGCCGCAGGACCGATGACCTTAGTAATGGGGAAGGGACCCACAAAACGCGGTGCCAGTTTCTTGGAGGGGACCTTGAGGTGAAGATTCTTGGTGGAAAGCCAAACCCTTTGACCTGGCTGGTATGCAGGTGCGGGTCGCCTCTTGCGGTCCGCCGCTTTCTTGGTCCGGTCCCCTTTGCGGATAAGCACTTGCCGTGCAGCGGCCCAGATGCGTCGGCAGCGGCGGATCATGGCGTGGACGGACGGGACCGTGACTTCAGGCTCCTGGGCAGCGAACACAGGAGGTTCATAACCATAAACACACTTGAAGGGCGAAAACCCTGTGGCAGACGTAGGCAGGGAGTTGTGGGCGTACTCGACCCAGACCAGATGTTTGCTCCATGTCGAGGAGTTCTGGGACACTAGACAACGGAGGCCGGTTTCCAACTGCTGGTTAAGGCGTTCGGTCTGGCCATTAGCCTCCGGGTGGTAGCCCGAGGTCAGACTGGCTTTAGCGCCGATGAGCCGGCAAAATTCCCTCCAGAACCGTGACACGAACTGGGGCCCCCGGTCTGAGACGATGTCCTTGGGAAATCCGTGAATCTTGAAAACATGGTCAATCATAATTTCAGCTGTTTCCTTGGCTGAAGGCAGTTTAGGCAGGGCAATAAATCTGACCATTTTAGAGAATCTATCCACCACAGTGAGAACTGTGGTGTTACCTTGAGAGACCGGGAGCCCCGTGACGAAATCCATCGATATATTGGCCCATGGTCTGGAGGGGATAGGCAGTGGTTGCAGAAGTCCCATACGTGATCCGGAGGACACCTTGTTCCTCGCACAGACCGAACAAGCCTCGACGTACTCCCAGACCTCCGATTCCATGGATGGCCACCAGAACCTCCGAGAGATGGCGAACACCGTCCGCCGAACTCCCGGATGACAGGAAAGCAGCGAGGAATGGGCCCAATGAATCACCTGTGGGCGCAAATCGACAGGGACAAACAATCGATTCTCGGGGCACCCACTAGGTGGCGGAGCCTCACCATTGGCTTGCTTAACCTCATTTTCTATCTGCCAAGTCACCGCTCCAACCACACAGGTCAGTGGAAGGATAGGCTCTGGTTCTTTGGCTACAGGCTCAGGGTCGTATAGACGTGACAGGGCGTCAGGCTTGACGTTTCGGGACCCCGGCCTGTAAGAAAGAGAAAAAGAAAAGCGGTTAAAGAACAGCGCCCACCTGGCCTGGCGAGAATTGAGTCTCTTTGCCCTGCGTATATATTCCAGGTTCTTGTGGTCAGTCCAAACGATGAACGGGTGCTCAGCTCCCTCCAACCAGTGTCTCCACTCCTCCAACGCCACCTTAACTGCCAACAGCTCCCGATTGCCGACATCGTAATTCCGCTCCGCTCTGGACAGTCGTCGCGACAGGAAGGCGCAGGGATGCATCTTCCCATCCTGCTCAGACCGCTGTGAAAGGACGGCCCCTATACCTTCGTTGGAAGCATCCACCTCTACAACGAATTGCCGCTGAGTGTCCGGCATGATGAGGATGGGCGCCGTGGTGAAGCGGGACTTCAGCTTCTTGAAGGCAGCTCCTGCCTCTGGTGACCAGGAGAAATGCACCTTCGAAGAGGTGAGTGCGTGCAGAGGAGCCGCTATTGCGCTGAAGCCTCTGATGAACCACCTGTAAAAGTTAGCAAAACCAAGGAATTGCTGAACTTTTTTGCGGCTATCAGGGGTGGGCCAATTGACCACAGCGCTGACTTTAGCCGGATCCATCTGCACCCTTCCAGAGGCTACGATAAAGCCCAGGAAGGAGACGGTATCGGCGTGAAACTCGCTCTTTTCAGCTTTGACGTAAAGTTTATGGTTTAATAGTCTCTGTAATACAGCTGCTACATGTTTTTTATGGGTGTCCAGGTCAGGTGAGTAGATGAGAATGTCGTCAAGGTAAACATACACAAAATGGTCAAGGAAGTCCCTAAGCACGTCATTAATCATGGCCTGGAACACAGCAGGAGCATTAGTGAGCCCGAATGGCATAACCAGATATTCATAATGACCGCTAGGGGTGTTGAACCCCGTTTTCCATTCATCCCCCTCCCTGATCCTGACCAGATGGTATGCATTTCGAAGGTCTAGTTTTGTAAATATTTTGGCCTGTTGTAATTGATCAAACACAGATGACATGAGGGGCAAGGGGTAGCGGTTCTTGATAGTAATGTCATTGAGAGGGCTGTAGTCAATACATGGTCTTAAGGTCCCATCTTTCTTTTTTACAAAGAAAAAACCGGCTCCAACAGGTGACGAAGATGGACGAATGAGTCCTGCCTTCAGAGATGACTCTATGTAGTCTTTCATGGCCTGCCGCTCGGACCCTGACACAGAGTACAGCCGCCCCTTGGGAATGGTGGACCCGGGGATGAGGTCGATGGCGCAGTCATATGGTCGATGAGGTGGAAGTGACGTGGCCTTGATTTTATTAAAAACCTCCTTGAGGTGGTGGTAACAGGTGGGTATCGAAGTCAGATCGGGGTACTTGGAGTCTGTAACAGGGTTAGCGGAAACAGAATTTATGACAGTGGTAACCTTCTCCTGAATTTTGTCCTGCAGACACTCTTTCTCACAAAGCTCCCCCCATCCCAAGATCTTGCCCGTAGGCCAGTCTATATGGGGGTTGTGGCGCGTGAGCCATGGATGTCCCAATACCAGGGTGCGTGTTGGTGATTTAAACAAATAAAAGTTCATTAGTTCGCTGTGATTATCTATGGTAATGGCTATGGGTTCTGTGACGTGGGCTATAGTGAATAGAGCGTTACCATTTAAGGCCCTTGCCAGGATGGGTCGTGAGATAGACTCAGTTTTCACTCCCAGTTTCTTGGCTAATCCCCAGTCCATTAAACTCTCATCAGCCCCAGAGTCAATTAAAACGTTCATCTCCATGACGGTGGTGTTGTGTTTTACCTTTATGGCGGTCAAACTGCGTGAAGGGGAACCTGAGGTTGAATACTTGCTTACTCCTCGAGCTGCCTTGACTGGGCAGACGACCACTCGATGTCCAGAATCTCCGCAGTAGAAGCAACGCCCCTCCTTGAGACGACGTTGTCGTTCCGCCTGGGTGAGCTGGGTCTGGCCCAACTGCATGGGTTCAGCCTCTCCTACCCTGGATAAGGAAGGAGGAGGTTCGGGAGTCGGTCCCCGGGCTTCATGCCCATCCCGAACCAGCGGTTGTCGGTACCTCTCCAACGATGGTTGGCTCTTCTGATGCCGATGGAGTTCTTGGATCCGGTTATCTGTCCGGATGACTAGGGCGATGAGGGAATCCAGGTCCGCAGGCAGGTCCAAGGGCACCAGTAGCTTCCGTATGGGAATAGACAGTCCATCCAAGAAAGCATCATAGAGGGCTGTGGAGTTCCATCCGCTCTCCGTTGCCAGGGTGCGGAAGCGGATGGCGTAGTCGCTTACCGAGTCGTTTCCCTGCTTCAACCCGCTCAATTCCCTAGCTTTCTCTCTGTCCGTTGACACCGGATCAAAAGTCTTCTGAAGAGCGGTTTGAAACTGTGGAAGCGAGTGGCACAGTGGAGAGTCACACTCCCATTCTGCCGTGGCCCATGCTCTCGCTCTTCCGGTCAGGTGAGACATAATGAAGGCGATCTTCGACCGATCTG
Source organism: Mugil cephalus (assembly GCF_022458985.1). Classification (NCBI taxonomy): domain Eukaryota; kingdom Metazoa; phylum Chordata; class Actinopteri; order Mugiliformes; family Mugilidae; genus Mugil; species Mugil cephalus. Next base: position 13,406,838 of record NC_061774.1, on the reverse strand, counting down.
TGGTAAATGCAAGGGGGGAATGTTCAAAGTGAATGGCACAGTCTATGAAAAAAGCCTTACAAGATCCTGGTTCTCCGGAAAAGCGCTCCGGGGGTGCCAGCCTGATCCCTGTTCCGACAGTGGGTACCGTCTGAACGGGAGCAACTGCTGTGACTGGAGGCTCCGGCACAATTGGCGGGTTGTGAGTCTGTTGTAGGTGTCCAAGCATATCCTGCACTTGAGATGAAAGTTGACCCAACTGCGTGACCACCACCACCTGAAACTCCTCCTGGCGGGAGAGTCGGGTCTCGTGAGCGTGGAGCGCGGCCGTTATCTGGCCAGTCCCTGCTGAGTCCATACTGGCCAGAGTGTACTGTCAGGCCGGGACTCGAAGCAGAACTCAGGACTCAGTATGCAGAGATGACAAAGGGGCTTTAATTGGAATGTTCAGAGATCCCTCACAGAGGGACAAACAAATGGTCACAAAAATTCCTGGACGTAATTCTAATCAGTGAAAACCAAAACTCTCCAAAAGGAGGAAATACAAATAGAAGAAACAAATCACTAAATAAACACAAAACACTCCGAATGGAGGAAACCTCAGAACTGAGGAAATAACTAAGAAAAGACTCGACAAACAAAACTATCTCTCCGAGAGGATTCACAGGCTTACTTGGAAATACTTTGGATGAGAACATGAAGCAAGACACGAGAACAGGTTGACGAAGACGACACTCTGGCACAAGACAAGGGGAACACAGACTACTTAAACACATGGAGGGAAATAGGGAACAGGTGGACACAATCAGGAATCAGGGAAGACAATCAGACTTGTGACACATGAGGAAGGGCAAGTGACCTGAAACGAGAGGAGCGTTACTTTTCAAAATAAAACAGGAAATGACAGGACAAAACAACCCCAAGACAAGACGCCCTCACCACGGTGTGACATCGGCAAAGCATCACAAACGAGGACACTCACTGGAGCAATGACTGCCTGAAGTCACCTTTCCTCCAGTTTGAATGTGAGTCTAATTAAAGCTGGGCCTATACTTTACCCTCAGCAAACAACAGTTGTGTCAGTGTCCAAACATTTATGAACCGTATATACGAAAAACATTTGAAAAATTCATCAGTGTACAGTATGTAATGTTTATGGTTGAATCTACGGCGTCTTCAGATGCCAAAGAAAGGGAAAGATTGACAACTCTAACTTATTCTATCTCAGTCACTAAATGTAACAACAGGAGGAAGTGAAAAATGTTGACAAATATTATGATTTATTTTAACATTTATTCAAATGAACATCCTTTTCTTTTGAGGCCAAATGACTCCACACACAGTGATGATAAAGTTTTTAGTCCAACTCTAAATGAAGAATCCTTCACTCTCTTTCATCATGTCAGAACGCTCAGCTGATGTCTGTAAAAGGGAAGTCAAGTTGATACCACTGAATTTCCTGCTCTCTGCACACAAAAACATTACGATATTGCCAGTTTTCACACACTCCTCTGTGGCTTTCACAGCTCACTGCAGAGTACGGGACACTTGTAGCTGATAATTAGATGAAACTTTCTAAAGCTGCAGACTGGAGCTCACAGAGGACTGAACTGAGCAAGGAGCATGAAAGTTTTGTTTGAGATCTGTTGTTGTGACGCTACTTGGAGTCTTCATGGTGGAGATGTTTTTTTGCTTCTCTACTTTTGTGTTCTTTTTTTTTTTCTCTACTAAAAACAGCCGTGGTTGTTTTTGTCTTCGTTAATTCAGATTCTGTAATACATCCACAGATATTATATATTTTCACAAATAGTCACAAAGAATCAATTAATTGTGTTTGTAGTCAGCTGTGAAACAGTGTTCCTCACAATACTGTGTTTTCCAATGTAGTACTTTATTGCGGGAGAGAAGTACTGGGAATATGGATGTTGTCTTTGGGTTGTTAATCATTTAAATCAATATGTTTCATAATTTTATAAACTAGTTGGACGTTTGATTGTGTTTGCAATTGAGACCAACTTTCCTGTACTGCATTACTGTCATTGGTTCTGTTGTGGATAAGGCCACAGGACTGTAAGGACTGCAGTTGAGTTTATTCACTTTGCCATGTGCAGTCATGAAGTATTTCCTTTCTGGCCTGTGTCAAGTAATGGATCAGCCTTGGTCCAACTGTGGACCTTATCCATGGTTCAACATTGTACATTTCATGACTGCTGAAGATTAACTTGACTTTGAATAAAACATCTTGGCTCCTATTAGCAGGTCAGAGGTTTTAACTCTACTGGTTCATAAAGGCTGTGCTGTTGACTTCATATCTTGACATGATATGAGTTAAAAACATTTTCATGTGGCCGTACAGAAATAAAAAAAGGAAAAAACAAATAAAAAAAACAAAGAAAGAGAAAAGAAGATCATTTCAAAGAGTTGAAATGATTATATATTTCCAGTTGACAGCTTTCCATTGTGGTAGAAATGGAGACTTCTTATCTGTTTCCTCATAATAAAAAATATTCAGTCTACATGTTGACAATCAAAAGATCCAGTTTAATGCTCGACTATAACTTTGTTGAATGGATAATGCTTTTTTAGTATCTGTCTTGTAAACCATGTTGTTAGTGGATGTCAGGTTGTTTTGGATGTTGAAAATACGGTGAGGTTTCGTTTTTTGGTGAGTTAAGTTATTGTTCAACTTCTTTTTGTTGACCTCTCTATGTTCAGTATTTGTAAAACCTCTTCTTGTGAAGGATCAGGAAAAAGGCGACGTTTCAGACTTTTCAGTGTAGGATGTATGCTGATGTCTTAGAAATGTAGTCGTCAGTGTCACAATGAGGGATATTTCCTTGTCTTCCACTCAGTCCATCACACACGAAGGCCCACTTGTTGTACTGTATTCAGGTTTCTAAAGATGGTTTAGTGGATGAGTGAAATGTTAAACTTCTTGTTAACTGGTTCTGAAAGGAGGTTTGAAAGTCTGACACATTTATCAAACAGTTTGATTGAGGACAATGAAGATGACTGATGTCTTTTTATACACACGGGCTTTAGTTTGTATCTTTCCACAAAGTGAATGAAGACAGCTTGTCTCCCCAAATATCTACAGACCAAACGATTTAAGATTGATTGCTTTGTGTCTTTGAGGTAGTGACACAGACAGGGTCTCAGTGAATTCTTTCTAGTTTGGGCAAGTCACACTGAGGATTTACACTTTGGGGAAGGACAATAAACAATAGTCATGTATTCAGAGACAAACTAAGGTGATAAATTATTCTTTGTGTACTCTGTGTTACCATTGTGCTTCATGTGGGCCCTTGAGCTCTGTAACTTTGTTTGAGTAAACTGAAGAACAAAAACAGTGACAGATATAAGGCCTTATATGTCCTTGTTCCAACATTCCTTGTAGTACATACTGCCTACCCACTCTGAGTGACATCTTCACATCTCTTAGTTTTATTGGCTGCCTACTGCTTCAAATGATTCTACATTATTAATCTATTTTTTTCACATCTATTCAAAAATGAACCAACAGATAATTTGTGGGTTTAACTCAGTTTGACACAAACAGGTCTGTAATTACTGGGTTGGAATTCAACTCATGTAAAAAAACTCTGTTTAACAGATTAATGTTGTTAATATGAATCACAGCCGTTTTCCAGACATGACCGTGAAATGCTCAGCAACAGGAATTACATGTTGATTGATTGTTTAGTCTGAGAGAGAAAACCCCACTTAAGTCTGTTTTAGTCAATGCATGTGCTGAAATATTGCCAGCAATTATGCTTATAGTGGTAGAAAATGGAACATACTCTCAATGTTTTAATTCACAGGTGGAGAAACTTACTGTGATGGCAGGACGAGTGGGTCAGTGTTATGGAGCTTTGGGAGGAACTGTGGTCATCAGGACTGCTGGACAACGCCTAGAAATATATAGAGTGATGTGGAAAAGGGGTTTCATCAAGAATATTAACATGGAGAAACAAACGATTTGTAACTAATGTGATAAAAGACAGATCTGTCTTTAATCTCACAGTGATGGAACATTTAGGATCAATGACCTGAGCAGGAATGACAGGGTTCAATATGATTGAGAAGATTTGACTCATATGGGCAAAAGAATTACAAGAACAGACTCTACAGTTGTTTGTGAAGGTAAAATACTTATTTTCTACTTCTGAGAAATTAAGTATATTGACAGATCTACATCTCTGAAAATTGTATTTAATTTTATGTACAAACAAAGGTATCTTACATTCACCTTACCAGTTTTAGGTTCCCTAGTTGAAACAATATAACGTCTGAACTGAATCCTCCTTCATTTATGTTACAGTCAGAGTCTAATAATAAACTTTTTTTCTGCATGTTTCTGGATTTATTTATTAATGAGGACAATTACCCTGTTATCAAAGTCATTCTGTGTGTGTTTCTCTCAAGCTCCGGTTTCCTCTGTCCATCTGGTTCTTGAGTGTCTGGTGCATGGAGGAGAAGAGGGGTGTCCTGCTCCTTCTGATGGATGGGGCAGTCCTCAGTACAGCTGGGACTTGGATGGACATCAGTGGACAGACGTGAGCTCCTCTGTGAAATAATGGACTAACGTTCATTCACTCTGAAACAAGAGTCTCCAGGAATCTGGTCTGTTTCAGTCTGGAATCACATCAGTTGTGTCTCCAGAGAACGAGAGGATCTCTACCTGTGGTGAGTGACACATGATGAGAAATAACTTGGTAATTCTTTTTGTCACTATGGGGAGGTAAAGGCTGCACGGACAGTAAGTTGTCCTAAAAAGAGGACACCTGGCACAGTTACGTCAATACATTAATTCATCATTTTGTTTGTGTTGAATGACTGAGACCAACTTTGTCTGCATACTGTCATTGGTTTCTGTTGTGGATAGGCCACAGGACTGTAAGGACTGCAGTTGAGTTTATTCCTTTGCCATGTGCAGTCATGAAGATTCCTTTCCAGGCCTGTGTCGTAATGGATTCAGCCTTGGTACCAACTGTGGGACCTCTATCCATGGGTTCAACATTGTACATTTCATTGACTGCTGAAGATTACTTGACATTGAATAAAACATCTTGGTCCTTTTAGCGGTCAGAGGTTTTAACTCTACTGGTTCTTAAAGGCTGTGCATGGTGACGTCATATCTTGACATGAGTTAAAAAACATTTTCATGTGCCTGTTCAGGAAATAGAAAAAGGAAAAAAAAACTAATAAACAGACAAAGAAAGAGAAGAGAAGATCATTTCAAAGAGTTGAAAAATTATGATATATTTCCAGTTGACAGCTTTCATTGTGATAGAAATTGGAGAACATTTATATCGGTTTCCTCCTAATAAAAAATATTCAGTCTACATGTTGACTATCAAAGATCCAGTTTAATGGTTCGACTATAACTTTGTTTGAATAGATAACTGTTTTTTTTCTTAGTATCTGTCTTTATGTCAACCATGATGTTAGTGGGTGTCAGGTTGTTTTGATGTGGAAATTACTTGTTGAGGTTTGCTTTTTTTGGTTGAGTTAAGTTATGTTCACTTCCTGTTGTTGCTTCTGTGTTTCAGTGTGTGTAAAACATCTTCTTGTGAGGTGATTCAGTAAAGTAAAGGAGACGTTTCAGACTGTTCAGTGTAGGATGTATGCTGGATGTCTTTGAAATGTTAGCTGTCTAGTGTCACAATGAGGAATATTTCCTTCTCTTACACTCAGTCCATGACACACGAAGGCCCACTTGTTGTACTGACGGATTAAAAAGAGTAAGAAAACTCACATTCAGTGCTTCGTTCTCAGCATCACAAACATAGAACGCCTGCTCTGTCAAGGTTGATTGAGCTACCCAAAGACATGCTTTGCCATCTTTGGGGCTGTGACACAGACATGGTCTCAGTGAATTCTTTCTAGTTTGGAGATGTCCAACTGAGAGTTTACACTTTGGAGGGACGGACAATAAACAATAGTACATGGATCAGAGACCAACTAAGGCTGTAAATAGTATTTGTGTAACTCTGCTGTTGCATTGTGCTTATGTGGCCTTGAGCCTCTGTAACTTTGTTGAGTAAACCTGAAGAACAAAACCTCAGTGACAGATATAATTGCCTTATATGTCTTTGTTCAACTCTTCCTTGTAGCTGATACATATGCCTACCCACTTCTGAGTGACATGATTCACATCTCTTAGTTTTAATGGCCTGCACTTACTGCTTCAAATGATTCTACCATTATTAATCATTTTATTCACATTCATTCATAAAATGGGAAGAATGATAATGTTGGTGGGTTTATCAGTTTGACACAACAGGTCTGTAATTACTGGTTGAATTCAATAATGTAAAAAACTCTTGTTTAAACTGATTAATGTTGTTAAGCTGAATCACAGCAGTTTTCAGCCATGACCTGTGAATTGCTCAGGCTGAGAAAATACATGTTTGATTGATTGTTTAGTCTGGAGAGAGAAAAACCCATAAGTCTGTTTTAAGTCAATGACATGATCTGTGACGATGGAAATTATTGCATACAATTATGTTTCTAGTGGTAGAAATGAAATACTCTCCAATGTTTTAATTCACAGGTGGAGAAACTTACTGTGATGCAGAAAGAATGGTGGCTCAGTGTTATGGAGGCTTTGGAGGAACTGTGGTCATCAGATTTATGGAAACCCTTAGAAAATATTTAGAATGGAAATGAAAAAAAGGGATCATCAGTAATATTAAGATGGAGAAACAAAATGATTGTAAAACTATGTGATCAAAGACAGATCTGTCTTTTAGTCCCAGGGAGGGAAACATTTTAGGCTCATATGACCTGAGCAGGAGTGACAGTGGTCATATGATTGACAATCACTGGACTCAAATGAAAAGAGTTACAAGACAAAAGACTCTACAGTTGTTTATTGATAGGTAAAATACTTTTTTTCTATCTGAGAAATTAAGTCATCGTGACAGATCTAAATGTCAAATTGTATTGGATTTGTGTACAAACAAAGATTCTTACATTCACTTACCAGTTTTTTGGTTCACTAGTGAAACAAATATAACAGTCCTGAACTGAAGTCCTCCTTCATTACTGTTAACAGTCAGAGTCTAAATAATATACTTTATTTATTCTGCATGTTTCTGTATTTATTTTTTAAGAGATACTCTATCTTGTTATCAAAAGTCATGTTGCGTGTGTTTCTCTCAGCTCCGGTGTCCTTGTCCATTGAGTCTCTGAGTGTCTGTCCATGGAGACAAGTGGGTGTCCTGCTTCCTTGGTGGAGGGACAGTCCTCAGTACAGTGGACTCGGGAAGGACACTCAGTGACAGACGCTGAGTTCCTCTCTGGAAATAATGAGACTAACGTATCATTCTGAAACAGACGTGCTGCAGGACATCTGGTCTGTTCAGTCAGGAAATACATCAGTTATGTCTCCAGAGGAGAGAGGATCTCTACCTGTGGTGAGTGACAACATGGTGAGAAATAACTTTGGTAATCATGTTGGTGTTCCTGTCACAGCTTCACCCTGGACATGTGACGTTTGTGTCTCTGAACAGGTCTAATGTCTTCATTGTGCGTGAAAGCAGCTGTGATAATTCTCTTGTTAATTGGGATTATTCGTCTGTTTTGCCTGGATGAAAAAAGACAGGAAAAGCTGAAGGTCTCAGTTGTGCCCACAAAACACTGGAACTCCAGAAACTCTGTCATGATGGTTGAAATGAGAGGTTCTGCACCTTAAAACAACAACTAGCGACACATTTCATCTGCGTTAGGTTCCTTATTTCAGCCATTTATGTCTCTGAAATACTTTTAATTGTACTGGAGTAGTGGACCACTGGTACCAAAATGATCCAATATTCAAACATTCTCTGTATTTTTATGGAACCAGTCAATTTTTAGTTTTTAATGGCTGTTTCAGGATTTGTTTAGTATTTTGTCTGTGACTGTACTAAAAGAAATTGCACTCGAAGATCTAAGAGTGATTGTTAATAAAATATTGCACAAATGCATCAGGTGTGATTTTGTTGAGTGAATAACACAGTTACAGGTCTCACTGTAACATACTTACTGAACGTTCACATACTGAAAGTCTAAGATTGTATAAATACAACATTTTAAATAATCAGTTCTGAAATAATTCATTCATAATTCATTTGACTCATATAAAAAGGCCAGACATGTATTTATTTAGACTATTGGAGGAAGCTGGGCCACCTGGACAAAACCCACACAGTCAGTAGTAGAAAATGAAATTTCCTCTCAATAGACAGGTTTAAGTCCTGAAACTTATCAGCTTTTTTTTTTTTTTTTTTTTTTTTCCAATTATTGAGTTCTATACCTACCATTGACTGATGAACATTACTTTAGCAGGTCAGAAGTTTCAGACTGTTCAGTGTAGGTTGCATGCTGATGTCTTAGAAATGTTAGCTTCTACTCAGTCCATCACACATGAAGGTCCACTTGCTGTACTGAAGGCTAAAGTAGGTAGAAAACTCACATCAGTTCCTCTTCTCAGCATCACAAAGTACAACACCTGCTCCAGTCAAGTGTTCACACACTCCTCTGAGCTCGTAGTTAGTGGTTAGGTTGGACTGGGACTGCATCATGTTCCTCTTTGACTATGAACTCAGTAATTAACACTGCACATGAATTTACACACATCAGATCATGTCACCAAAATGTCAACATCATGATCTTCAGAGATGTTGTGGCAATGCTGCTGTTGCGTTACTAGATTGAAATAGATTATGTTTGAAACAGATGAGACAACACATGACTGTAGTTAAAATAAAAAATAAACTGAATAATGATAACAACTCCGGAGAGATTGTTTTGATTCTCCACATACAGGATTTAAAAGGTTGATCAGTAATTAGGCTGACATTTAAAAATATTCTCGTTTGATACACCTTCTTGATGGTGTCTTGGCTTTGGGCTTTCCCAGTAGTCCTTTAGAAGATCCATGGCCCCTCACTCTTGGCGAACCATACAACCGTTCAACAGGTGATAAGCCTCGGTTTGATGCTTTTGGAACTTCCGGTGGGCAAACAGCGGTCCAGCAGCCACTGTGTCCAGTCCCCACCTGTGTGTGAGAATTTGAATTACGCAGCATGTTTTTCAGTGTCTGGTTATAGCCGTTCCACCAGGACCGTCCGTCTGGGGGATGGTACGGGGTGGTCTTAATGCCCTTCACTCCTAACACTGATAAAACCTGTTGCAGTTGTTTGGACAAAAAGTTTGTCCCACAGTCTGTTAGGACCTCTTAGGTATGCTACCCTGGAAAAACCAGCAGTACAAGACAATTTGCTACCTGTCTGGCCTTGACGGACTGGGAGTGGGGGGAAAGCTTCAGGGTTTTAATGGTTGCTTAGTCCACATCACTAATATGTAGCGGTGCACCCGAGGTAGCTTCTTTTAGGGGCCCTACAAGTCCCTATGCCTATTCTCTCAACAGGGTGTCTATGATTGGCAAAGATTGCAGCTGGGCGCATGCTACTCCTTTAGCTGATGTGAGCTGGCATGTTTCACAAGAACTGCAGAACTGAGAGATTTGAGGTACATCCTGGAAACAAATCGACTTCTAACCCTCATGCACGAGTCTTTTGAAAAGCCATGTGTGACAGCCCATGGGATGGAATGACCAAGCTCCACGACCTTTTGCCTGAACTGTTCTGGAAGTGCTAAAACCTCAGTCTTCCTTCCGCTGATACAACGGCCCTCTCTTATCAGGAGAAGTGGCATCATCTAGCAGCTTGATCTTAACCTCGCTAACCCCTTCAACTTCTGTCACCTTCTCCGAACCACTGCTTCAATGTGGAGTGATTCTTTTTGGCAACTTCCCTAAATCTGAGGGAACCTTGCAACGAGCAACTTTTCTCTCCTTCTTTGTGCCCTTGATTTGGGTTTGGCTTTACCGGGCTGCCTCCAGTTCTTCCCCAAAGAATGACAAACTACCTGAGGTACTCCCTTTGCACTCTGCGCTCTTTGTGGTGACGATTACTAAGGGTTTTGAATGGCATGTGACTGGTTTCAGCAAACTCACCTGGTAGCTGCTGAACCTGGCTCCTGCACTCTTCTGCCTCATCTTACACAACTGTCAGACTACCCTCTGCCTGTGAACTCTGAACCTCATCAGCGCTCATGTAACCTCACGATCTGCTGCTGTTCCAGGTCATAAGGAGTGGGATAGGAACGTCGTACTAGAACACCTGGAAATGGCAGGTTGGTTGCTAAAGTTACAGAAAGATAGGCAAGTCTGGCCTCCTGCTGTCAGACAGCCTCCGCTGTGGGGTAAACATGTTCATCTCCATGAACACAGCCTATCCTTGACCTGTCATCACTCCACTACCAAACTTGACAAAACCAGTGTCTGGTAGCACCCTGTATCCAGTTAGGCTATTTCACGCTGTCCATTAATCAATACGGCTGCTGTTCTGCCCACCTTACTCACAGTATCTACTCTGGTTGGCCTTGGGAGTGAACACAGCGAGAGGCTGGCTTTAGTGACTCTGGGTTAAATGGTTGGGCAAAACTGTTGGTGTGACCTAAACATCTACAGTTGGTAGCACTGACTCCTGTTTGACAGATTTGGGTGGAGGTTTTTTTGTATCTGCTCGGGGCATAGTGGATTTAAACTGCCTACCACTAGAGGGAAACCCCTTCTTTGTGGCTTGACAGGACCCTCTTCACCCCATAGGACTTACTTTGCATGGTTTGAATGTTCTCCCAGCTGAACGTGGCACTCCGATCCCTCTTTTGGCAGACTGAAGACCTCTGCAAGCTCGAGCTGCATCCTCTGCTGTCTTGGCGTCATGCTCTTTGATCCAGACCTCTTAGTCTTCGGATGGACCATCCTCAGAAACTGTTCCAGGACAATCGTCTTGATATTTCCTGCACAGTTGATTTCTCTGGCTTGACCCATTTTGAGAACAAACTTCCTTCTGACCAACATACAGCTATCGTGAAGTCTCACCTGGATCAATCCTCAGGACGGAATCGTCTTCGGTAGGTTTCTGGAGTAATCTCATATTTTACCAGATAGCCAGCCTTTAAACTTTATAATTAATTTAAAAGAGTCTGTAATGTCCATTCAAAACATAGGCACTCCGAGCTTTGCCAATGAGTTAAGGGGGAACAAGACCACATGGCCCATTCGGTCTTTGGTGCCAACGGAAACATGGGCTATTCTCTCAAAAGTGTAGGAATTGTTCAAATTGTCATTCTCTGGGGACAAGGGAGCAGTTTAGGCTCCCTCAATGGGCAAGGGGCGGTACTCTCTCAGAGCCCAATTTTGGCAGTCGTCTCACCTAGATCTTCATTTATCACGTCATTATCATCGTTTATCATTATCATAGGTTGGCTTGGTTTTCACACTCATGTCTGTTTTCTTCTCTCATCAAATTTACTTAGTGCTGTATTTGGGAAAAATGATGCTGCACATTCTCCATCGCTGTTCTGGACGTGCAGACTCTTTCTCCATCTTTTTCTCTTTTACTGCCTGGGGTCCGAACCGATTTTTCAACAGACTGCTAGCTCCTCAGCTTTTCTTCTGCTGTTGCCCCTTGCTCTTCTGGGCAGCAGATGCGCAGGCTCATCATCCGTTTCTCTGTCATCTTGCTTTGCTTTTTAGTCATCATGTTTTTCCAGTGTGGGCCCCATCTTCTTGACACCACTTGTTAACTAGGTGACCCGTAAGCGGCTGGATGATGTCCAAGAAAAGTTCAGGCAACAGTCAGGTTTCCTGGTTGTCTTTCTTTTTATTAATCAGTACCCAACAGCAGCAGCAACGGGTGAAATGTCTCTTGTGTACTGTGCCACCGGCTAAATTACTGGACTCTTCCACTTTACAGTGTAATTTTACATATTTATCACATGGTAACTAACACTAGACAAATATTCAATGTCTCCTGCACACATGAATATTTACAATACTCATTTGGTGTTGTCTTATCCCCAAAAACACTTCTAAAATATAAATACAATGAATAGAAAAAAAAACACCCTGATTTGAAAATCCCCCCACTTCCTATCCTGTCACTTGGTCTCTCCCAAAACCTTTATGAAGGTGCTGTGCCCCCGGGGGAATCCCTTTGGCCGCGCACCGCAGAGCAGACACCAGACTGGACAGGTATGTGCTAAACACAACCAACATAATTTACCACAACAACAGTAACTTCCGCATTTACCACGATGATCTTGCATATACATATTCACAAACACTTCTGCACTGCTTACGGTGTACCTTTCCAATAATGTGCACAACTTTGGTGGAGCTTAACTTTTCCTCTCCTTTCGCAGGCGGAGCCGAGTGCGCACTCCTGCTGCCCTGTTACCAACGGCACGCAATCAGCCGTGGTCACAAGGTTCCCTAAAAGCTCATAAATATTCAATAAATATTAATATATAAAATTAAGCAATGTACAAAAAGTATTGTGCAAACCATGGTAAATAAAGTGCTATTGTGCTATCAAGTGCAATGTGCGATTATTACTATCATTTGTGCAAATAAATACCGTTACCACATGTGCAATATAAACAGGTAACGAAATGTGCTTCGTTACACTTAGAAATATCAACTGTCAGTCACATAAGGAGGATGTTTCATTTAGTCCATCACACAGAAAAACATTTGTTGAACTGAGGCTAAAAAGGGAAGTTGATACTGCTTCCCTTTCTTTTTTCTTCATATAACGAGAAGTCAGAAACCTACTCTCACTCATGTACAATGTATCTTCTTATATTAAGTATGTGTGACCCATGATTTCTAGCAAGCCAGTACTCCCACTCTATAACTTTCAGGTGTTGCCATGATGCCGCCAAACATCCACTTTAAAGGTCTGCCATGCAGCCTCCCAGCATTATTACTCACTGACAGACACACTACAACACAGTAATAAAGACAAAATATTAAGACACACACACACACACACACACACACACACAGATGGACAGATGTTGGCAGGATGTGTTTGTGGCCTTTCAGCATCTGCTTTCAGTCCTGAGGAGCTGACTCCTGCATCAGTCGACTTATACTAAGGGTGAGATTTTTCACATTATCATGCGCTGGTTTGCTTGTGCGGTCTGTGCTGTGTTGCTGTGGGGACACACCATAAAGACTCTTTGTGGGGGTGGTTGTTGTGCTGCTGTTAGAAGTTGTTCATTGTTCTAAATTTCTAAATTTGGGGGGGGAGGGGGTTTATTGCCAGCAACGCAAAAGGGGGGGAAAGAGAAGATTATAGATTTAAGGAAATAATAAGTTAAGAAAAAGAGAAGTTAGGACTAAGGAATAAAAGAAAATAAAAGTAGGCCTACAAATAGAAGAGACTAGTGAAAAAGGGCATTAAGGAATAGAAAAGGAATAGAGGAAATAAGATTAAAATAAGTCTAATTAGTAACATGTTGCACTAAAACCCACATGCAAAGTTAAGTGGATGGGCCCTTTACCGCTTTAACTAGTTAGACATATGTATTTTAGTTGCAGTGTGAACATTTGCTTCATTGGCTTTAAAGGAATTGGCTTAAAGTAAAAAATAGGATAAAAAAAATATATAGAGAGAGAAAGAGAGAACTCCTGGGCCCAGGGGAAATTAGGAACATTTGATTTTTTTCAAAAAGAGGTAAATTTAGAGTTAAATGGGAATAGAGAATATAAGTGAAAAATAGGAAAAGTTAGAGTAGATATAAAATAAAGAAGAGAAGAAGGGGTTCTATAGCTTAAGGCAGGTCTAGGACCGCTAGAAAGAATCGCCTAAAAAAGAAAAGAGAAGAAAATAGGAATAAAGGTTAAGAAAGAAATAGATAATAGTAGTTAGTGAAAAGAAGTTAGTGAGAAGTTAGAGGCCTAGTTATTTGGAAGAGAAATGTGTGATCACTTTAAATTTGTATGTTTTGTATTTGTTGTCTCTTGCTGTGTCTGTGTCAACTGGTCTTATGTAGTAAAAGGCTAGACTTTATGTTTAATAAAACGATCATTAATAAAATTGTAGGATAAGAAATTTAGTCGATAATAATAATAATAATACACTTACAAATTTAGTATGTGCCAAAATATTATGATAAAAGGATGTTTGATAAAATAGGATGAGCCTTTTGTGGGGACTTTTTGGGATAAAAATGTCATGAGCCCCTGGGATTTTGGGAAACTGTGAAAATATATGAGCTCCAGCAAGAGGATGTTAGTTAGAGAAATAAGAGGGGAAAGTGTTGGCAGGAATGTGTTAGTCACATTTAATAGTTTATTGTATCCAGTGGTTTTATAAATGTTAAATTGTTTACTTGTTGTTTTATGGGATGAGAGTTCAAAAAGGAAACAAGAGGACAAGGGGGGTGTCTGGAGACAGAGGAGAGGACAATTGGTCTACCTCACAAGAGACTTGAGGCTTGCAGATGACAGCACACACATCTGAACCCAGCAATAAGGCCAGTGTGCTTTTATCCACAGACTCATTTCCTACCTGCTCTTTGACCTCTTTGCATACATTTGTTGATGGTTGATATTGATGATATATATATAGTTCGATTGGGAATAAGATCATTTGTTTGAGTAGTGCAGTTAGAGACTTGGCAACAACTGACTGTTCGAATAATGGAGTTGAGTGGTGCTGACTTGGGGAAGCTTTACCTTGCAATTTGATCAGTTGTGTGTATATGGCTGTGTATATTGTGCGTGGAGCCCACTATTGTTTACTTTTATCTGTAGGGTTGTTTTTGCATCCTCGGAAGTTGGCAATTTATTCATCTGTGTGTTGATTGTAGCAAATTGGGGGAATATAGGTAGTGATAATAATAGTGTATTGATTAAAATAAAAAAAACATCATAATAAAATAAAATTTTTAAAGAAGGGAGCTTGGCATTCTCCAGTTGTTAGAGGAGGGACAGAAATGGATGGAGATGAAGAAAGACTGTGAAGAGAAAACTGCGGATGAAATAAAAAAGAATGTGAAGAGAAGAGAGAAGTTAATGGCAGAGATTGATGTAAGCTTCTCATGTGTGGTTCCAGTACAGAGACCTCCACCGTATAAGAATGATGTTATGCCCCATCTAGGGTGTCTAGGACACAACATGATTAGGCTCACATCTTCCCCTTGTCCCAAGTAGCCACCAAGACAATCAAACGATTTATAATGTAAAGGAAGTTATTATTTACACAGTGAAGAAAACAAATGATAATTCTGACTTCAGGTGGACCAAAAGGCCACTTAAACAAACAAAACAACCCTATCTTGAAATTAATTCACTAACTAACAAAATCAAACAAATTGACAACCTTTCCTCCCTAATAAATAAAGTGGGAACAAAAATGGTCAGTCCAACCCTACTATTAACAAAGGATCAAAACATGTGGCTGGTTGGGGAGCGTAGAGGGAGATGCAGGAGATGAGAGAAAAAAACTGACGCCAGCCCCGGCCGCCATCTTGGATCGTTTTATAGGCGTTCCTTTCCTTTGTCGTCAGCGCGTGGCCAATCAGAGTCCAGGACCGGAGCCTCCCACACCAATCATCTCCTCGTGCAGCACACACCTGGAAACAAACTCGATGGAGGTGTAACAATGAAAAGGAGGGGAAGTTTATCCTCAGTACCACCTGTAGAGATCAGTCAAAAGGGTAATTATCACATTGGGATGTAGGATGATCAAGTAATAGAAGGGGAAAGCAGAGACGACTATAAGATGTATCCAAGTATAAAAAGAGAGACACTGTGCGTTTAAGAGATGTTTGGAGACCGTTTGGGAGACTTGGGAGGAGATGATCGGCTAGTCGAGACGGACTACTGGCAGGAAGCGGAAAGAAGAGGAAGTAAAACAGGAAGAACAAGGGAGCTGAGAGATGAAAGTGAAGGTGAAAGTGGAAGTGAAATGAGAGTAAAAATATGGACAGTGATGAAGATTTGGAAAGTGAGAGTCCTTCTCTTTTGAAGCTTGCCAAGATAAAACCTGCTTATAGAGAAGAAGGCAACAGTTTTAAGAGGACGCTGAAGAGGACATAGATCGATGCTGTTATGTTTGGATAAATGCACTACAATAAAAGGGAAGGAATATCCAGTGACAATTCTTACTTCATCATAGTCTCAGAAATCTATTTTTTGTAACTATGACAGATGATAACACTGGTCTACTGTACAGTGAACTAGGTGACTATCATGTATTTCAATTTAGGCCCAAATCAGAAGATATAGTTTCGCTCAAGGAGGATATATGCGACAGGAAAACAGTTTGCGAACAGTGACAGAAAAAAAAAATAAAAAAAATATTGGCAGGAAGCCACTTTCAGTTTCACAACTCAAAATAGTTCAGCTAAAACGACCTGAATTTATATTTCTTTATCAACCTCCCAGAAATCAACCCACTTAACACCTTCGTTGTAACAACAACCAACAGTTTTTTTCCCCCCAACAAACAGGGGGCATGTAAAAAAAAGGACAATATATACTGTTCAAAGTGCAAATAAAATAGGAAAAATGGGCCCAAAATAAGAAACCAACAAAGTTCAGTAAAGTCAAACAGTCCATAAATTAGGTCAGTGTCCTCCAGTGCGTTCCGTTCTTCAATGTAGGTATGTGTGGCAGTCCTTTCATATGTGATGGTTGTGTATTAGTTTATGTATCTGTCATCTACCGGGTTAGTGTGTTTTTGTTACTCATCTGTATGGTGTGTAGATGTGCTCAGATTCGCGTTGAAGCTTCCTCACGCATGTAAAAAAACAAAAAGCCGGCGTACTGCTCCTCGTCCTCTGGTCCGCGCTCTGGCTCGACTACAATCAACTCATAAAAAAAAAACAACCTGCATAGAGCAGCAGTTTTTTTTTTTTGTTTTTTTTTTAAATATGTGGTTAATCTCTTTATCTCTCTTTATACATTTATCTCAATCAACTGCGCAGTATCTATTCTCTCTCTTTTTTATTATCTTAAAGCAACGAACGTTGTAACATTACATTGACAATGTTTCATATGCATTCTTTGCATATTGCATTTTTTTTTTTTATGCTTTCCCAACGCATGTCATGGTGTAACATTATGAATTAAATCACATTCAAATCATCAATGTTTTGAGGAATGATAATTGAAGTACTGTCTCTCAATAACTCAAAAATTGCACACGGGCCTGCGTGCTTTAGGCTCAATAAGATCAGCTCTTTAACTATATAGCAGTAAAACTAGCAATATATGAATAGTTTGATTAAACACAGACAATTTTCCACAAAATACCATTGAGGAGAATCCTCAATTCACACAATCATTCATTCATCGGTCTCCGTGTGGTTTATTCAAGTCTCCAAAGCATGGACAATAATAACAAAGATCAAATAAATAAGTGAGCATTTAGCCATTCATCGACAGCGGCTAGCATACTATGTAAGCGCTAATGATTACTCACGGAGTTTTTCTTCTCACAAAACGGATAACCACAGTGCTGTCCAGCACCAAAACCTCCCCACGGGTGCGGATTCCTTCCGGAACAATTTACTCAAAAAATGAAATAAAGTTTTAATCACTTTCATCGAGTTATTAACATTAACATGCTCTCTCTAAGCCGTAGTGCATCTGTCTCGTGGCTTCGGTTTCAAGTGAAAAAAAAAAAACACAACCAGAGAAACAAACACGGTAGCAAAGAGCGCGAGTAGTGCTTATGTGAGTGAAATTTGCGCACCTGGCTGGTGAAAACAAGAAACTACAACAACCAAAAACCCATTCAGACTGTATTGCTCAAATAGTTTTTAAAACTGGAAATATTATTAGATTTACTCTGTGTGTGTAACTAAAGAGTGTTACACAAGTATACGTCTGGATCTATGCCTAGACTTAGAGACTATAATTTAGAAACAGGAAGATTGTCACATTAATGAGGTGTGTTACAGTAAATTCAGCTGAGAGTTTACCAACTCCAGGAGGAAGGTGAACTACGTGATGGCGTTCCATGAAGCAGAAGAATTGCTCAAGGCGAAGGTTCAGTGTGAGGCAGGCTGGGAACTCATCAGTCCAGTGTTCCTGTTTACCGTGTGGGAGGATAAGTTGAGTGCTGGTTATGAGGTGGTTAAAGTCCAGGAACAGGATTTTGTTGTTGAGAAAGCGGAGGAAGTGGGACTACAGCCTGCATCAGCTGCATTGGTGGGGTTTAACTGAAGCTTGTCTTTCTCTACACATTCTGCATAGGTCATGATGGTGTCTATTTGGTTGGATCATGGGGGAAAATCTTGAGGGTTTAAGAAAACAGATGGTCCTCCAATACAGCATCACACTCAAATAATGAAACTTTCTCCATGCTATGATGGGAACCTAAAGAATAGCAATAGCTCAATGTGCAGCACATAAGAAGGATGGGTCAAGAGTCATCAGAGGTAATGAAGCGGCTGACGAAGCTGCAATAGCAGTGGAAGGAGCTGAGAAGTTGGGAAAAAAATTGTCTTGGTCACAATGAAGGTAGATTTGGAGGATAAGATTACATTGAAAGATGTGGAGTCTTAATGCAGGAAGCCGCTTCTGGGTTGGATAAGCAGTTGAGGCGTTAGTCAATGGTGCAACACTGGATTCTACTGGTCTGTGGAGAAATCATGAGGGGCTGATAGTAGCATCTCCAGACCTGTTGGGATTGATGATTCAGGAGGCACATGGCCCATGTTGCAAGGGGGGAAAGTTAGAAGGAAAGAGTATGGATTTTGGGGCACCATATTTGCATGAGCGAATGGTTTGTCAACTTAGCAGGGAAGGATGCTCAGTCAGTTTTCAAGTTTCTGCAGGTTCCTGTAGGTTTTTGTAAGTTTCTGTGCAGGGAGGTCATAAGCAGATGGGACTTCCTGATATCGAATATCATCAGATAACGGGAAGAAGTTTGTGAATAAAATTGTGATTGATTTGACCAAAATTGGGGGATTGGTAAGTTAGTCTAAATGGGGTCTAAACTGGATTGTAGTTATGATGTGCTTATAATGTTTGCAAAGATACTGCTGTGCTGTTTTTCTCTCTAGCAAGGATATGAAGAAGATCATTGCGAGAAGCTGGATGATCGGGGAATCTGAAGGATTCTGCGAGAGAATCAGGTACCTATATGGATGACAAGAGGTGGACTGAAGGATCCTGTATAGGACACTGTGATGAAGGCCTTGCAGTGCCAGTGAGAAACGAAGTGGGAAAGAATTACAGTGCAACATATTTTTGTCTTGTCAATATTTAGAGTTTGTTGCAATGTATATCATTGATATGTATTTGTTAAGAAAGTGAATGTATTGGAACCTCAGCTGTTTTTTTTTCTTTTTCGGGGTGTTTAGGGAGAGTGATGTTAGGTAGGGAGAGATCCAATGGGGGTCCCGATGGGTCGACCAGTCTGATGTTGATTATTTCTGATATATATTCTGCTTATGTCTCTATCTTTTTCTTAGTAAGCTTGGAGTACTAACGTGGGTTCGCCTAAGGCAGAGCGGCCGTGAGAGAATTTCCTGTCTAGATTGAAAGATGGACACTTTAAGAAAGATGACTGCCTGATTTTCGCTCTCACACTCCATGAATTTGTTGTATTGTCAAGGGTTGTGATGTAACTGGCACTGTAAGAAGAACGTATCTTTATGTTATGACAATGAATATGTATGTGTTGTTTTTTGATGGTCGAGACTATGAGCCTCAGAGGGGGGAATATAATATATTATCTTATTGTTTTTCTCTTTCTTTGCCCCTTTCCTAGATGTAAGGAGATACGTTTTCTTTATTTGTGAATGGGGATGAAAGAAAACCATATATTAAGGTGACTGTGGGCAGTGATAACGAGAGGGGGGATTCGACAATTGGCCAGAGCTCTCTCAGATTCGGCAAGAGTTTTTGACATCGTTCATTCTTGTAATAAAACCTTTTTAAATGCAAGATAAGACTTGTCAGCGGGTGATCAACTTCTTTCTTTGCACACTTTAGCCATCAATATACAACAGGTCTCAAAGTTTTGCAAGTGGGGCCTCCCTAAGATGGTTCAAGGCAGCTGGGCCCCCCGCATGACATTGCCTGCATCAGTGATGAAGTCTGCAAGGGCTGGGGGACATGTCTTCAGAGTTCCCTCAAACTGATGCAGCAATGCCTGAGGTCAAGTTTTTTATGTGAGGTGTCCACTTATTTGTGAGGAGCAAAACATGAGTTTTCGCGGGCCTTGCAATGTTGAGGCAGCAGCAACAGCGATCAAATGGAAAACATCTGGTATTAAGTGTAATTAACTTCATCACCAGAGTCTCTCTCTTTAACTCCTCTGTCTGACAAAACAGCCCTTCATCCATAAGACAACCTGTGTTCACCAAGCTACAGGTTTCACAGCTGCTCTTTACACCACATCCACTGTTTAACGGAGATCTGACATAAAATATTGGAGGGAAAATTTTCTTACTTCCATTGGTGACCAAAACAGTCAGCATTATCAGGTCATTCTGCTCCAACAGGTTATAATCGAATATTTATTCCCGTTTACACCCGTGTGTTAATAGAGGTGAACTCATGGTGATGAAGTTTATACAGTTAATTACTGATGTTTGCTTCAGATCGCTGCTGCTGTGTTTGTGTGCGTGCTTTTATTCCTTTACTAAAAGTATGTTAGATTTCATGCCTAATATGTATTTTAATAAATTTAATTGTGGGAGAAAATTAAAATAATATTATTAAAAAACATTCTAATCAATCAAAGATTTGCGACCCCCCTGCAGTACCTCCGCAAAATCCCCTAGGGAGTTGCCTACTCTGTGTTGAAGACTATTGTGTACAGTATGTCATATGTAATGGCCACTAAATGTAACAACAGGAGGACCGAACATGTCTATATTTATAATTTATTTTAAACATTTATTTTTCTTTTTGTGGGTCCGAATGACTCACACACAACGCTAAGCTTTTAGTCCAAAAGTCTAAATGAAGATTCCTTCGCTCTCTTTCTACATGTCAGAAGGCTCGAATGCTATCTGTAAAAGGGAAGTCAAGTTGGTTTACCACTGTATTTCTGTTCTCAGACACAAAAACTTCATGAAGTAGTGCCAGTTTGGACACAGTCCTGGTGTAACACAGCTCACTGCAGAAGTAAGGGTCACTTGTAGCTGATAATTAGATAAACTTTTCTAAAGTGCAGACTGAGCTTCAACAGAGGCCTGAACTGAGAGGAGACATGAAAGCTGGTGTTTGGACTGTTTGTTGACGCTACTTGAGTTCTCATGGTGAGATGTTTTTTTTTCTATCTCTACTTTTTTGTTCTTTTTTTTCTCTACTGAAAACAGCAGTGTTGTTTTTGTCTTTGATAAATTCGATTCTGTTAAATACATCCACAGATATATATATTTTAAGACACTGCCAGATTCTAGGATTGAACATGAATCTTTTCTTAAAGAAAATGTATGATATTAAATATGAATAACAAATTGTAGCCATATATTAATCTAATAATTATTGGCGTTTTTTATTCAGTCACAAGATCGATTATTTGTGTTTGTCAGTCAGCTGTGAACAGTCTTCCTCACAATACTATGTTTCTTCAATGTAAAGATTTAATTGGCGCAGTTACGTGGGGAATATGGATGTGTCTTTGGGTTGTTAATAATTTAAATTAAATGTTTCTAATTTTGATTGTGTTGCATGAGACCAACTTCCTTGTGTGCATACTGTCATTGGTTTGTTGATGGATTAGGCGGGGGGGGGACACAGGGACTGTAAGGACTGCAGTTGAGTTTATTCCTTTGCCCATGTGCGAGTCATGAGATTTCTTTCCTGGCTGTGTCAGTAATGGATCAGTCTTAGGTCAATGTTGGGACTCTATCCATGGTTCAAATTGTACATTTCAGATGCTGAAGATTAAACTTGACTTTGAAATAAAACATCTTGGCTCCTATTAGCAGGTTAGAGGTTTCCCTCTACTGTTCATAAAGGCTGTGCTGTTGACTTCATATCTTGACATGAGTTAAAAACATTTTCATGTGGCCGTCCAGAAATAGAAAAAGGAAAAAACAAATAAAAAAATTCATAAAAAATACAAAGAAAGAGATACAGGATTTAAAAGGTTGATCAGTAATAGGAGACATTTTAAAATGTTTCTAGTTTGATACACCTTCATGATGGTGTCTTAGATATATCAGCTGTCAGTCTCAGAAGGAGGATGTTTCATTTTAGTCCATCACACAGAAAAACCACACTTGTTGAAATGAGGGCTAAAAAAAAAGGAAGAAATTTGATCCTGCTTCCCTTTCTTTTTTTCGTCATATAACGAGAAGTTAGAAACAACGTTGTGCCATTTCACTACACTACTCTCCTCTGAGGCTATCATACCACAAACCACTGCTTTCGTTGAGTTGCAGGGTTACATAGGTTTGACTTTGGGAGGAATTAGATAAAGTTTGAAAGCTGCTGAGTGACTGAACAGAGTGTGAAGAGAGAGGAGACATGGAAGCTGTGGTTGGACTGATGCTGATGATACTTGGAGTCTCTCATGGTGAGATATTGACGTGGTACTTTATTCAGGTTTCTAAAGATGGTTTAGTGGATGAGTGAAATGTTAAACTTCTTGTTAACTGGTTCTGAAAGGAGGTTTGAAAGTCTCACACGTTTATTAAACAGTTTGATTGAGGACAATGAAGATGACATGATAGTCTTTTATACACACGGCTTTAGTTTGTAACTTTCCACAAAGTGAAGACAGCTTGTCTCCCAAAATATCTACAGAGAAAAGATTAAGATTGATGCTTTGTGTCTTTGGGGTTGTGACACAGACATGGTCTCAGTGAATTCTTTCTAGTTTGGAGAAAGTCACAACTGAGAGATTTACACTTTGGAGGAAGGACAATAAACAATAGTCATATATCAGAGACCAACTAAGGATGATAAATTATATTTGTGTAACTCTGCTGTTGCATGGTGCTTCATGTGGCCTTGAGCCTCTGTAACTTTGTTGAGTAAACCTGAAGAACAAAACCAGTGACAGATATAATGCCTTATATGTCCTTGTTCCAACACTTCCTTGTAGCTACATACTGCCTACCCACTCTGAGTGACTGTTACGTCCGACCTAGGGGAACCGAATGTAACATGGAAAGGACGCCCCCCCTCTCTCTCCCCCTCCCAAGGAAGACCATACAACAGAGCTGCAGACCAACAAATAATTATTTATTTAATCAACAATGGTAGTGATAGGCTTCAGGGTGAGCATGGCCCAAAACAACAAACAAAAAAAACACTGTGCCCCCAAGCTGACTTACCTAATCAAAAATAAAGGAAATCAAAATACAGGTTTCTAACCTGACTCCCTATAAAAATAAACCGGAAAAGG
>NC_061774.1:13360275-13383131 GCF_022458985.1 Mugil cephalus | reverse complement strand
GATGTTCGATATCAGGAAGTCCCATCTGCTTATGACCTCCCTGCACAGAAACTTACAAAAACCTACAGGAACCTGCAGAAACTTGACAACTGACTGAGCATCCTTCCTGCTAAGTTGACAAACCATTCGCTCACGCAAATATGGTGCCCCAAAATCCATGCTCTTTCCTTCTAACTTTCCCCCCTTGCAACATGGGCTAACCCATGTGCCTCCTGAATCATCAATCCCAACAGGTCTGGAGATGCTACTATCAGCCCCTCATGATTTCTCCAAAGACCAGTAGAATCCTGTGTTGCATCTTGATCTACCCTCAACTGCTTATCCACCTCAGAAGCGGCTTCCTGCATTAAGATCACATCTTTCAATGTAATCTTATCCTCCAAATCTACTTCATGTGTGACCAAGACAATTTTTACCCAACTTCTCAGCTCCTGTCACTGCTATTGCAGCTTCATCAGCCGCTTTATTACCCTGAGTGACTCGTGACACATCCTTCTTATGTGCTGCACATTTAGCTATTGCTGTTTCTTTAGGTTCCATCATAGCATGGAGAAGTTTCATTATCTGAGTGTGATGCTGTATTGGAGAACCATCTGTTTTCTTAAACCCTCGATTTTTCCCCACCGATCCAAACAAATGACACACATTATGAGCCTATGCAGAATCTGTACAGATATCTGTATATCTGTATAGCAGAATCTACTTGTATAGACAAGTTTCAGTTAACCCCACCAATGCAGCTGATGCAGGCTGTGGTACCACTTCCGCTTTCTCAGCAACAAATCCTGTTCCCTTGACTTTTACCACCTCATAACCAGCACTCAACTTATCCTCCCACACGGTAACAGGACACTGGACTGATGAGTCCCCAGTCTGCCTCAAACTGACCTTAGCCTTGAGCATTTCTCTGCTTCATGAACGCCATCACGTAGTTCACCATCCTCTGGAGTTGGTAAACTCTCAGCTGAATTTACTGTAACACACCTCATTAATGTGACATCTTCCTGTTCTAAAAGCCTATTATAGTCTCTAAGTCTAGGCACAGTCAACGTATACTTGTGTAACACCCTTTAGTTACACATACATAGTAATCCCCAATATTTCCAGTTTAACTATGTTGAGCAATACAGTCTGAATGGGTTTTTGGTTGTTGTAGTTTCTTGTTTTCACCAGCAGGGTGCGCAATTTCACTCACATAAGCACTACTCGCGTGTTTGTTCTGCAGGGTTGTTTTTTTTCACTTGCACAGATGCCGACGAGAGCAGATGCAGTACGGCTTAGAGAGACCATGTTAATGTTAATAACTCGATGAAAAGTGATTAAAACTTTATTTCATTTTTGAGTCAATTGTTCCGGAAGGTATCCGCACCCGTGAGGAGGTTTTTGGGTGCTGGACAGCACTGTGTTATCGTGTTTTGTGAGAAGAAAAACTCTAATTAAACTATTCATATATGTTTAGTTACTGCTATATAGTAAACGAGCTGATCTTATGAGCTAAAACACGCAGCCGTGTGCATTTTTGAGTTATTGAGAGACAGTAATTCAATTAATCATTCTCAAACATGATTTGAATGTGATTTAATTCATAATTTGTACACCATGCGGTGGGAAAAGCTAAAAAAAAATGCAATATGCAAAGATGCATATGACACATTGTCAATGTGAATGGTTCACGTTCGTTGCTTTAAGATAAAAAAAAGACAGAATAGATACTGCGCAGATAAAAGATATAAAGAGATAAATGTATAAAGAGAGATAAAGAGATTAACCACATATTTTTAAAAAACAAAACTGCTGCTCTATGCAGGTTGTTTTTTTTGTATGAGTTGATTGCGATGGCGAGCCAGAGCTCGGACCAGAGGGACGTGGAGCAGTACGCCGGCTTACATGCGTGGAGGAAGCTTCATCGCGCATCTGGAGCACATCTATCACATCATACAGATGAGAAACAAAATCACACTACCCGGGTAGATGAACAGATACATAAACTAATACACAACCATACATTGAAGGACTGCCACACATACCTACATTGAATACGAACGCACTGAGGACACTGACTAATTTGGACTGTTGACTTTACTGAACTTTGTTGGTTTATTATTTTGGGCCCATTTCTTCCGATTTTATTTGCACTTTGAACAGTATTATTTCTTTTTTTTTTTTACATGCTGTAAATTGCTCTAAAATGAAAGTACATGATAGTCACCTTAGTTCATGTACAGTAGACAGTGTTACATCTGTAATAGTTCAAAAGATTTCTGAGACTATGATGAGTAAGAATTGTCACTGGATATTCCTTCCTTTTATTGTAGTGCATTTATCCAAACATATACAGCATCGATCTATGTCCTCTTCAGCTTCTCTTAAAATCTGTTTTCTTCTTCTCTATAAGCAGGTTTTATCTTGGCAAGCTTGAAAAGAGAAGGGCTCTCACTTTCCAAATCTTCATCACTGTCCTCATTTTCACTCTCATTTTCACTTCCACTTTCACCTTCACTTTCATCTCTCAGCCCCCTTCTTATTCCTGTTTTACTTCCTCTTCTTTCCGCTCTGGCCATAAGTCGTCTGACTGCCGGATCATATCCTCCCAAGTCTCCAAACGTCTCCAAACATCTCTAAACGCACAGTGTTCTCTCTTTTTATACTTGGATACATCCTTATAGTCGTCTCTGCTTTCCCCCTTCTATAACTTGATCATCCTCATCCTAATGTGATAATTACCCTCTTGACTGATTACTGGGAGCTGAGGATAAACTTCCCCTCCTTCTCATTGTTACAACTCCAGTCGTAGTTTGTTTCAGGTGTGTGCTGCACGGAGGAGATGATTGGTGTGGGAGGCTCCGGTCCTGGACTCTGATTGGCCACGGCTGACGGAAGACGCCTATAAAACGATCCAAGATGGCGGCCGGGGCTGGCGTCAGGTTTTTCTCTCATCTCCCTCTGCTCCCAACCAGCCACATTGTTTGATCCTTTGTTAAGTAGTAGGGGTGGACTGCCATTTTGGTTCCAGCATTTATTTAGTTAGGGAGTAAGAGTTGTCCATTTGTTTGATTTTGTTAGGTTAGTGAATTTAATTTCAAGATAGGATTGTTTTGTTTGTTATGTTTGGCCTATCGGCTCCACCCTGAAGTCAGAAATTTCATTTGTTTT
Organism: Mugil cephalus; assembly: GCF_022458985.1. Classification (NCBI taxonomy): domain Eukaryota; kingdom Metazoa; phylum Chordata; class Actinopteri; order Mugiliformes; family Mugilidae; genus Mugil; species Mugil cephalus. The sequence goes on along the minus strand of NC_061774.1, from coordinate 13,379,978 downwards.
CTCTGTTGTACAATAAATAACTTCCTTAATTATAATCGTTTGATTGTCTTGGTGGCTACTTGGGTCAAGGGGGATAGATGTTGAGCCTAATCATGTTGTGTCCTAGACACCCTAGATGGGGCATTACATCATTCTTATACGGTGGAGGTCTCTGTACTGGAACCACACATGAGAAGCTTACATCAATCTCCGCCATTAACTTCTCTCTTCTCTTCTCTTCACATTCACAGCTCCCTTCTTAAAAAAAATATTTTATTATGATGTTTGTTTATTTTAATCAATACACTATTATTATCACTACCTATATTCCCCCAATTTGCCACAATCAACACACAGATGAATAAATTGCCAACTTCAGAGGATGCAAAAACAACCCTACAGATAAAAGTAAACAATAGTGGGCTCCACGCACAATATACACAGCCATATACACACAACTGATCAAATTGCAAGGTAAAGCTTTCTCAAGTCAGCACCACTCAACTCCATTATTCGAACAGTCAGTTGTTGCCAAGTCTCTAACTGCACTACTCAAAGAAATGATCTTATTCCCAATCGAACTATATATGTATCATCAATATCAACCGTCAACAAACGTTGCAAAGAGGTCAAAGAGCAGGTAGGAAATGAGTCTGTGGATAAAAGCACACTGGCCTTATTGCTGGGTTCAGATGTGTGTGCTGTCGTCTGCAAGCCTCAAGTCTCTTGTGAGGTAGACCAACTGTCCTCTCCTCTGTCTCCAGACACCCCCCTTGTCCTCTTGTTTCCTTTTTGAACTCTCATCCCATAAAACAACAAGTAAACAATTTAACATTTATAAAACCACTGGATACAATAAACTATTAAATGTGACTAACACATTCCTGCCAACACTTTCCCCTCTTATTTCTCTAACTGTAACATCCTCTTGCTGGAGCTCATATATTTTTCACGTTTCCAAAGGCCACCAGGGGGGCTCATTATATTTTTATCCCAAAAAGTCCCCACAAAAGGCTCATCCTATTTTATCAAACATCCTTTTATCATAATATTTTAGCACATACTAAATTTGTAAGTGTATTATTATTCTTATCAACTAAATTTCTTATCCTACAATTTTATTAATGATCGTTTTATTAAACATAAAGTCTAGCCCTTTACTACACAAGACCAGTTGACACAAACACAGCAAGAGAAAACAAATACAAAACATACAAATTTAAAGTGATCACACATTTCTCTTCCAAATAACTAGGCCTCTAACTTCTCACTAACTTCTTTTCACTAACTACTATTTTCTATTTCTCTCTTAAACTTTATTCCTATTTTCTTCTCTTTTCTTTTTTGGGCGATTCTTTCTAGCGGTCCTAGACCTGCCTTAAGCTATAGAACCCCTTCTTCTCTTCTTTATTTTATATCTACTCTAACTTTTCCTATTTTTCTCTTATATTCTCTATTCCCATTTAACTCTAAGTTTACCTCTTTTTGAAAAAAATCAAATGTTCCTAATTTCCCCTGGGCCCAGGAGTTCTCTCTGTCTTTCTCTCTCTATATATCTTTTTATCCTATTTTTTACTTTAAGCCAATTCCTTTAAAGCCAATGAAGCAAATTTTCACACTGCAACTAAAATACATATGTCTCACTAGTTAAAGCGGTAAAGGGCCCATCCACTTAACTTTGCATGTGGGTTTTAGTGCAACATGTTACTAATTAGACTTATTTTACTCTTATTTCCTCTATTCCTTTTCTATTCCTTAATGCCCTTTTTCACTAGTCTCTTCTATTTGTAGGCCTACTTTTATTTTCTTTTATTCCTTAGTCCTAACTTCTCTTTTTCTTAACTTATTATTTCCTTAAATCTATAATCTTCTCTCCCCCCCCCTTTTGCGTTGCTGGCAATAAACCCCCCCAAATTTGGAAATTTAGAACAATGAACAACTTCTAACAGCAGCAATACAACCCCCCACAAAGAGTCTTTATGGTGTGTCCCCACTGCAACACAGCACAGACCGCACAAGCAAACCAGCGCATGATAATGTGAAAAATCTCACCTTATATTACGTCGACTGATGCAGGAGTCAGCTCCTCAGGACTGAAAGCAGATGCTGAAAGGCCACAAACACATCCTGCCAACATCTGTCCATGTGTGTGTGTGTGTGTGTGTCTTTAATATTTTGTCTTTATTGCTGTGTTGTAGTGTGTCTGTCAGTGAGTAATAATGCTGGGAGGCTGCATGGCAGACCTTTAAAGTGGATGTTTGGCGGCATCATGGCAACACCTGAAAGTTATAGAGTGGGAGTACTGGCTTGCTAGAAATCATGGGTCACACATACTTGATATAAGAATATACATTGTACATGAGTGCTTAGTAGGTTTCTGACTTCTCGTTATATGAAGAAAAAAGAAAGGGAAGCAGTATCAACTTCCCTTTTTAGCCTCAGTTCAACAAATGTTTTTCTGTGTGATGGACTAAATGGAACATCCTCCTTATGTGACTGACAGTTGATATTCTAAGTGTAACGAAGCACATTTCGTTACCCGTTTATATTGCACATGTAACGGTATTTATTTGCACAAATGATAGTAATAATCGCACATTGCACTTGATAGCACAATAGCACTTTATTTACCATGGTTTGCACAATACTTTTTGTACATTGCTTAATTTTATATATTAATATTTATTGAATATTTATGAGCTTTTAGGGAACCTTGTGACCACGGCTGATTGCGTGCCGTCGGGCAGGTGCAGGAGTGCGCACTCGGCTCCGCCTGCGAAAGGAGAGGAAAAGTTAAGCTCCACCAAAGTTGTGCACTTTATTGGAAAGGTACACCGTAGCGTGCAGATGTCGTTTGTGAATTTGATTATATATGAAGATCTTAGTGGTTAAATGCGGAAGTTACTGTTGTTGTGGTAAATTATGTTGGTTGTGTTTAGCACTTACCTGTCCAGTCTGGTGTCTGCACCGCGGTGCGCGGCCAAAGGGATTCCCCCGGGGGCACAGCACCTTCATAAAGGTTTTGGGAGAGACCAAGTGACAGGATAGGAAGTGGGGGGATTTTCAAATCAGGGTGTTTTTTTTTTTCTATTCATTGTATTTATATTTTAGAGGTGTTTTTGGGGATAATGCCAACAGCCAAAGTGAGTATTATATGTATAATATATGTGTGCAGGAGACATTGAATATTTGTCTATGGTTAGTTAGCCATGTGATAAATATGTAAATTTACCTGTAAAGTGGAAGAGTCCAGTAATTTAGCCGGTGGCACAGTACTTAACGTGCCTGTTAACATCCGTCTATGTTGCAGGTCGGACCACAAGAGACATTTCACCCGTTGCTGCTGCTGTTGGGTACTGATTAATAAAAAGAAAGACAACCAGGAAACCTGACTGTTGCCTGAACTTTTCTTGGACATCATCCAGCCGCTTACGGGTCACCTAGTTAACAAGTGGTGTCAAGAAGATGGGGCCCACACTGGAAAAACATGATGACTAGAAAAGCAAAGCAAGATGGACAGGAGAAACGGATGATGGAGCCTGCGCATCTGCTGGCCCAGAGGCAGGGGCAACAGCAGAAGAAAAGCTGGAGGAGCTAGAGGTCTGTTGAAAGATTCTGGTTCGGCCCCAGGAGTATAAAGAGAAAAGATGGAGAAGAGTCTGCACGTCAAGGAACAGCGATGGAGAAGGGTGCAGATCTGTTTTACAAATACAGCAGCAAGTAAATTTGCTGAGAGAAGCAAACAGTCATGAGTGTGAAAACCACAGCCACCTCTGATAATGATACATGATGATAATGCGGTGATACTGAGATCTAGGTGAGCGACTGTAAAATTTTTTTGGGCCTGAGAGAGTACCCCTTGCCCATAGGGAGCCTAAATTGCCTCCCTTGTCCGCAGAGAATGACATTGAACAATTCCTGACCACTTTTGAGAGAATAGCCCATGTTTGCCGTTGGCGCAAAGACCAATGGGCTGGCGTCTTGTTCCCCTACTCATTGGCAAAGCTCGGAGTGCCTATGTTTTAATGGACATTAAAGACTCTGTAAATTATTCTAAAAAAGTTAAAGCTGCTATTTGACAATATGAGATTACTCCAGAAACCTACCGAAGCGATTCGGTCTGAGGATTGAATCCAGGTGAGACTTCACGTTAGCTGTATGTTTGTCCTGCAGGAGTTGTCTCAAATGGGTCGAAGCCAGAGAAATCAACTGTGCAGGAAATATTCAGAGATATTGTCCTGGAAAACAGTTTTGAGGATGGTCATCGGAGCTAGGGTCTGATCAAAGAGCATGACGCCAAGGACAGCAGAGGATGCAGCTCGACTTGCAGAGGTCTTCATGTTGCCAGAAGAGGGAGTCGGAGTGCCTAATTCGCTGTGAGACAAATAAAAAAAACCATCAAATCCATGCAATTAAGTCTCTGGGGGTGAAGAGGGGTTCTGTGTCAGACACAAAGAAGGGTTTTTATAGTGGTAGGCAGTTTAATCCACATTGCCCCGAGGCAGTACAAAAAAACCTCCACCAGATTGTCCAAACAGGGAAGTCAGGTGCTACCACTGTAATGGTTTAGGTCACACCAAGCAGTTTTGCCCAACCATTAACCACACTAAACCAGCTCTCCTGTGTTCACTCCCAAGGCCAACCAGAGTAGATACTGTGAGTAAGGTGGGCAGAACAGCAGCAGTATTGATTAATGGACAGCGTGAAATAGCCTTACTGGATACAGGGTGCTACCAGACACTGACTTTTGTCAAGTTTGGTAGTGGAGTGATGACAGGTCAAGGATAGGCTGCGTTCATGGAGATGAACATGTTTACCCCACAGCGGAGGTCTATCTGACAGCAGGAGGCCAGACTTTCCTTCTTTCTGTAACTTTAGCACCAACACTGCCATTTCCAGTTGTTCTAGGTAACGACGTTCCCACTCTTTATGACCTGGTACAGCAGGCAGATCGTGAGGTTGACATGAGCGCTGATGAGGTTCAGAGTTCACAGGCAGAGGGTGAGTCTGACAGTTGTGTAGATGAGGCAGAGAGTGCAGAAGCAGGTCTCAGGCAGCTACCAGGTGATGTTGTGTTGAAACCAGTCACATTGCAGTCAATCCCTGTAATGTCACTCACAAGAGCGCAGAGTGCAAAGGGAGTCCTCAGGTAGTTGTCATTCTTTGGGGAAGACTGGGAGGAAGGCCCGGTAAAGCCACCCAAATCAAGGGCACAAAGAAGGAGAGAAAAGTTGCTCGGTGCTCCTAGGACAGACACAAAACCCTCTGGTATGCCAGATTTTCCCTCAGATTTAGGGAAGTTGCAAGAGGTTTCACTCCACATTGAAGCAGTGGTTCGAGAAGGTGACAGAAGTTGAAGGGGTTAAGCGAGGTAAGTCAAGCTGTCTAGATGATGCCACTTACCTGATAAGAGAGGGCCGTTTGTATCAGCGGAAGGGAACGACTGAGGTTTTAGCATTCCCGAACAGTTCAGACAAAAAGTCATGGAGCTTGGTCATTATCCGTGGGCTGGTCCACATGGCTTTTCAAAAAACTCCGGCATAGGGTTAGAAGTCGATGTGTTTGGCCGGGATGTACCCAAATCTCGCAGTACTGCAGTTCTTGTGAAACATGCCAGCTCACCTCTGCTAAAGGAGTAAGCCGTGCCCAGCTGCAATCTTTGCCAATCATTGACACCCTTTTGAGAGAATTAGGCATGGACTTGTAGGCCTAAGTGAAGCTCCTCGGGTCACGTACTTATTAGTGATTTGTGACTATGCAACCAGTTACCTGAAGCTTTCTTCTCAAGTCCGTAAGGCCAGACAGGTAGCAACATTTCTTTGTACAGCTGTTTTTCCAGGGTTTAGGATACCTAGAAAGGTCCTAACAGACTGTGGGACAAAACTTTTGTGTCCAAACAACTGCTACAGGTTTAACAGGTGTTAGGAGTGAAAGGCATTATGACCACCTTACCTCCCCCAGACGGACGGTCTGGGGAACGCTATAACCAGACACTGAAAATACATGCTGGTAAGTTCATCTCACACACAGAGGGGACTGGGACCAGTGGCTGTGTACCTGCTGTGTGCCCACTGGTAAATTCCTCTCTATGAAGCATCAACAGGCTTTTCACCTGTTGAACTGTTGTATGGTCGCCAAGTGAGGGGGCCATTGGATCTTCTAAAGGACTACTGGGAAAGCCCAAAGCCAGACACCATCATGAAGGTGTATCAAACGAGAAATATTTTTAAATGTCTCCTATTACTGATCAACCTTTTAAATCCTGTATGTGGAGAATCAAAACAATCTCTCTGGAGTTGTTATCATTATTCAGTTTATTTTTTATTTTAACTACAGTCATGTGTTGTCTCATCTGTTTCAAACATAAATCTAGTAACGCAACAGCAGCACTGCCACAACATCTCTGAGATCATGGATGTGACATTTTTGGGGACATGAATCTGATGTGTGTAAATTCATGTGCCGTGGTTAATTACTGAGTTCATAGGCAAAAAGAGGAACATGATGCAGTCCAGTCCAACCTAACACTAACTACGAGCTCAGAGGAGTGTGTGAACACATGACTGAGCAGGGTGTTGTATCTTTGTGATGCTGAGAAGAGGAACTGATGTGAGTATTCTACCTACTTTAGCCTTCAGTACAGCAAGTGGGCCTTCATGTGTGATGGACTGAGTAGAAGCTAACATTTCTAAGACATCAGCATGCAACCTACACTGAACAGTCTGAAACTTCTGACCTGCTAAAGTAATGTTCATCAGTCAATGGTAGGTTTAGAACTCAATAATTGGTAAAAAAAAAAAAAAAAAAAAAAAAAAGCTGAGGAAGTTTCAGGACCTTAACCTGTCTATTGAGAGGAAATTTCATTTTCTACTACTGACTGTGTGGGTTTTGTCCAGGTGGCCCAGCTTCCTCCTATAGTCTAAATAAATACATGTCTGGCCTTTTTATATGAGTCAAATGAATTATGAATGAATTATTTCAGAACTGATTATTTAAAATGTTGCACTTATACAATCTTAGACTTTCAGTATGTGAACGTTCAGTAAGTATGTTACAGTAAGACCTGTAACTGTGTTATTCACTCAACAAAATCACACCTGATGCATTTGTGCAATATTTTATTAACAATCACTCTTAGATCTTCGAGTGCAATTTCTTTTAGTACAGTCACAGACAAAATACTAAACGAATCCCGAAACAGCATTAACGGAAAATTGACTGGTTGCTAAATAATAACAGAATGTTTGAATATTGGATCATTTTGGTACCAGTGATACACTAATGAAGGACGTGCTTTTTATTATAAGACACATTTTTCTGCTGCTGTGCTTCATATGAAGCCAGTACATTTAAAAGTATTTCAGAGACATAAATGGCTGAAATAAGGAACCTAACGCAGATGAAATGTGTTCTCTGGAGGTTCCAGTGTTTGTGGGACAGCTGAGCCTTCAGCTTTTCCTTGTGTCTTTTTCTTCCAGGCAAAAAAGACGAGAATCCCAATTAACAAGAGAATTATCACAGCTGCTTTCAACGACATATGATGGGACATGTGTCCTGTTCAGAGACACAAAACGTCACATGTCAGGGTGAAGCTGTGACAGGAGAGTTTTTATTTTATTTACTTAGTAAAGTTTAATTTACTAATGTACTCGTTCATCATTGATCAAAGTTTGATTGTGAGGGTTTATTTTGACACTTGGTAGTCTACTTACCCAACCTGTGGTAGGGGGCAATTGTTGGGTTGATACACAGTGTGTTATTGGCTTTTTTTCCAAAAAAACACCCACTCTGATATGTGTGTCCATTTTGGTAAGATGCAGTTGATGAATTATTGAAGTGGTATGTAACGCAAAACCAAAAAGCCACAATATTTATGACTGCTGTTATGAACCAACATGATTACCAAGTTATTTTCATCATGTTGTCACTCAACCACAGGTAGAGATCCTCTGCTCCTTGGAGACATTACTTATGTGATTCCTGACTGAAAGACCAGATGTCCTGAGAGTCTTGCTTTAGAGTGATGTCATTAGTCTCATATTTCCAGGGTGGAGCTCAGGTCTTTGTCACTGAGTTGGCCATCCAGAGTCCAGCGTACTGAGGACTTCCCCTCCATCAGCGGAGCAGGATACCCTCTTCTTCCATGGGACAGACATCAGCGACCAGATGGACAGAGGGACACCGGAGCTGAGAGACAACCAGATGATTTTGATAAACAGGAAATTATCTCTTAATAAATAAATACAGAAAACATGCTGATATAAAGTATATTATTGTAGACTCTGACTGTAAAAGTAATGAAGGAGGATTCAGTTCCAGACTGTTATAGTTGTTTTCACTGTGAACCTATAATCTGGTAAGTGAATGTAAGATCTCTTTGTACACAATTCAATATAATTTGAGTTTTAGATCTGTTCAAGATAACTTAATTTCCAGAGTTGAAAACAATATTTTTACCTTCAGTAAACAACTGTAGAGTCTGTTCTGATAATTTTGATCCATTTGAGTCAAAGCTTCTCAGATAATATTGACCACTGTCACTCCTGCTCATGTCATTGATCCTAAATGTTCCATCACTTGTATTAAAGACCGATCTGTCTTTTATCACATTAGTTACAATCATTTTGTTTATCCATTTTAATATTACTGATGCCCCTTTTCTCCAGTAAAATGCAAATGTTTCTAAGTCGTTGTCCATCAGTCTGATGACCACAGTTCCTCCCAAAGCTCCATAACACTGAGCTCCACTCTGTCTGCCATCACAGTAAGTTCCTCCACCTGTGAATTAAAACATTGAGTATTTCATTTCTACCACTATGAAACATAATTGTTGCAATATTGAGTCACATGCATTTGACCTAAAAAAGACTTAGTGGGTTTTTCTCTCTCAGACTAAACAATCAATCAAACATGTATTTCTGCTGTTGAGTATTTCTCAGGTCACGTGGCTGGAAAACTGCGTTATTCATTTCAATAACAATTATCTGTTAAACAGAATTTTTACATTAGTTAAATTCAACCAGGAATTACAGACTGTGTGTGTCAAACTGAGTTAACCCACCAAATTATCTGTTGGTTCATTTTATGAATAAATGGTGGTTAAATAAAATGATTAATAATGTAGAATCATTTGAAGCAGTAGTGCAACCAATAAAACTAAGAGATGTGAATATGTCACTCAGAGTGGGTAGGCAGTATGTAGCTACAAGGAATTGTTGGAACAAGGACATAGGACATATAAAATGTGCACAACGTTGTTTCTAACTTCTCCTTATATGGAGAAAAAAGAAAGAGAAGCAGTATCAACTTTCTTCCTTTTTTAGCCTCAGTTCAACAAGTATGTTTTTCTGTGTGATGAACTAAATGAAACATCCTCCTTCTGAGACTGCAGCTGATATTTCTAAGACACATCATAATGTATCAGACTAAAAACATTTTAAAATGTCTCCTATTTCTGATGCCTTTTAATTCTGTATGTGGAGAATCGAGGACAAAACTCCCTGAGTTGTTATTATTACTCTAGTTTATTTTTAGACTACGTCATGTGTCTATTGTTATCTGTGTCAACATAAATCTTCTACTCTTTTAGCCCTTCAGTACAACAAGTGGGCTCTTCATGTGTGATGGACTGAGTGGAAGAGAAGGAAATATCGGTCATTGTGACACTGACAGCTACATTTCTAGACATCAGCATACATCTAGACTGAACAGTCTTGAAACGTCTCCTTGTACTGATCACCTTTGCAAGAAGAGGTTTTTACAACACACTGAACACAGAGAAGGCAACAACAGGAAGTGAACATAACTAAACAAAAAAAGAAACCTCACAGTATTTTCAACATCCAAACAACCTGGACACATAACAAATGGTTGACAAGGACAGATACTTAAGAAAAACATTTTATCCATTCAACAAAGTTATAGTCGACCATTAAACTGTATCTTTTGATAGTCAACTTGTAGACTGAATATTTTTTATTATGAGGAAACAGATATAAACTCTCCATTTCTATCACAATGGAAAGCTGTCAACTGGAAATATATAATCATTTCAACTCCTTAAAATGATCTTCTCTTGTCTTTCTTTGTTTTTTTATATATATATCTGTTTATTTGTTTTTTTCCTTTTTCTATTTATGGACAGCCACATGAAAATGTTTTTAACTCGTGTCAAGATATGAAGTCAACAGCACAGCCTTTATGAACCAGTAGATTTGAAACCTCGGATCCTGCTAATAGGAGCCTAGATGTTTTATTCATAATGTCAAGTTAATGTTCAGCAGTCATGAAATGTACAATGTTGAACCATGGATAGAGGTTCACAGTTGGACCTAAAGGCTGATTCATTACTGACACACGGCCACGAATGGAAATGTTTCATGACTGCACATGGGCAAAGGAATAAACTCACCTGCAGTCCTTACCGTCTGTGGCCTATCCAACAACAGAACCAATGACAGTAGGCTGACAGGAAGTTGGTCTCATTCAAACACAATCTAAATTATGTAACATTTGATTTAAATTATTCACAACCCAAAGAAATCCATATTCCTAGTACCTCGAAATAAATATTTACATTGAAGAAACAGGTATTGTGAGTCAAACACTGTTCACAGCTGACTGACAAACACAAATATCGATCTGTTATACACAAAATCTCCATACAGACAATTTTTCATAAATATTTCATCTCATACAATTTTCTTTAAGGAAAGATCTGTTCAGTTCTTAGAATCTAGGCAGTGTCTTAAAAAATATATATTATCTGTGGATTTATTGATACAGTATCTGAATTTATCAAAAGGCAAAAACCACAAGTGCCGGTTTTCAGAGAGAAAAAAAGAACATAAAAAGTAGGAGATAGAAAAAACATCTACCATGAGAGACTTCAAGTCGCATCAACAAAGTCCAAACACAACTTTCATGTCTCCTCTCAGTTCAGCCTCTGTTGAGTCAGTCTGCAGCTTTAGAAAATTTATCTAATTATCAGCTACAAGTGTCCCTTACTCTGCAGTGAGCTGTGTTACACAGAGGTCTGTGAGAAATAGCACTATCATGATGGTTTTGTGTGCTAAGAGCAGGAAATTCAGTGGTAATAACTTGACTTCCCTTTTACAGACATCATCTGAGCCTTCTGACATGATGAAAGAGAGTGAAGGATTCTCTTTAGGTTGGACTAAACCCTTTATCCATCACTGGTGTGTGACGTCATTTGGCTCAAACGCAAAAATTAACTGTTAAACTAAATCATAATATAAACCCATGTTTCAGTTCCTCCTGTTGTTACAATTAGTGGCATTACATATAACCATATGTACCCAAAGGTCTTCACCCCAGAGTCACCCCTCACCCCCCCCCCCCCCCCCCCCCCCCCCCCCCCCCCCCCCCAACCCCCCTCATTTAACTTTTTTAGGCGGTACTGCAGGGGGGTTCGCATATAAATCTTTTGCGTTGATTAGAATTTTTTATATATATATCAAAAGTATTTTAATTTTCTGCCCAAAATTTAAATTCATTTAAATTTAATATTAGCCTGTAAAGGAATAAATGGAAAGATTATCTTTCAATCAGCATTCCACTCCATACAGGAGGCTGTCTTAAGTGCACTGTTTCACACAGAGCGCATACTTTTGGGCCCCTGCCACTCAAACGACCCAAGCAAGCAGGGACAAGTGTCCTGCTCTCGGACCGACGCTGGCAATTCAGTCAGAACGCACACTCACAGAGCAGTGGATCTGACGTAAAACATCAGTATTAACTGTATGAACTTCATCACATCAGATCTCCGTTAAACAGTGGTGTGGTGTAATGAGCTGCTGTGAAACTGTAGCTTGGTGATACACAGTGTGTCTGTGTGGATGATGAGGGGTGTTTTGGTCTGACAGGTGTGTTAATGAGAGAGACTCGGGTGATGAAGTTTATTACACTTATATAATGTTGTTTACAATGATCGCTGCTGGTGCTGCCTCTACATGTCTTTCCATCCACCTTTAGGGGAGGCCGCTTGCAGAACTTAGAGGACCCCTGAATCAGCAATACTCACATTCATGAACTGGTGGAACTGTGACTTCATGCAGTCATTTGCTCCAGTGAGTGTCCTTATTTGTGATGCTTTGATGAGGCCTTTACTGCCACTAACATAAAGCCCTGATCACTGTGAGTCAATTCTTTTAGGACAAACGTTTTATCTTGGTCCACTTGAACCGTGATCCTTCACCTGCAGTCGAACAGTTAACAGGTTTAGCAGCGATCATCCAAACACAACAACAAGATGGACCGCTTCGCTCACAGTGGTCTTATCCGCAGGGACATGTCTCTGGCCATCGGGGGGGGGGGGGGCCTTTTTGGCGTTGAAAGTCACAATTCTCGACGTGGAGTCCAGCTGGCAGACTAAATTCCTTCCCGATGCACACGTCTGGACTTTTTCTCTTTCCACTGTCCCTCCCGTGTGAAAGGAAAGTGAGCGACCTCTGCAGTGACTAGTTCTGTAGGTGAAAGATGAAATATTCATGTCGACTCACCTAATAAGTCCCAACCTGCAGGTCGAGTATAAATAACATAATTAGTGGACTTCTCCACCTCACCTCTCCACCTCACCTCTCCACCTCAGTTTGAACTGATTTGTCTTTTTAAGCTTTAATTCAGCAGTGTTAAAAGTGACGAGTGCATTGTTAGAAATGACCAACTCTGCTAACTCTCGATGCTTTCAATAAAAAACACTTCATTGCACAATTTGTCTGGTATTGATCGTATTTACTTCTGACACATGTATAAGTATATTTCTTTTGTCTTTATTGTGCAATGAGACAGTGACAATGACAAAACAGTGACGTTGCTGCGACATGGACAGACAAAAAAAAAACTAATGAAAAAAGAGGAAATAATATTTATGGTGTGTGTGTATGTTTGCACGCATATTAGTTGCATTGTTACACAGATGGTGATAATAAAAGTCATATTTAAGACAGTAATAATCCTAGTTACAGAGCTTGCAATGGAAATTTGTCAAGACAAAGAATTTTATTATATTTTATTTGTTATTCTGTATTGATTGTCATTTGTGTTATATGACTTGCGGTAATGTAATTGTATTTTCTCAAAAAAATAAATTAACTAATATCTCAGTGAATTGCAAAAACACTCCAGATCCAGGACTTTAAGTGAAGAATAACTAAGATAAATAAATAAACAGTGAATAGCACTAAAGGGGACAAATCGAGTTCCTGATTTTTATTTCGTATGTTTTTATTTTCTATTGAGGGAAATCGGGAGCCTGAAATCAGGTGACAGCTTTTATTGATTTATTTATTGACTGAGAAACCATTATTAGAGAGTTTTGAATATACTTATACTTAAACCTGCTAATAATTTAGCTGTTGGCTAATTAGAGTAGGATGCTAACAACAACACTATGTGTTAAGATTTATATTGAGGCAGTGGTTAACAATTGCAAACTGAATGTCTAATCAATCAGGAACTTACCCAAAGGCAGAGGAACGCGGTTAAAGTGCAGTGAGGAGGAGGTAGAAGGACATCGTTCACTGTTAAAAAAGACAGCAGTTTGGACTGTAAACATTCAATCCCCACCCTCCTCTGAAAACCCACAGTCCGGGCGGGACTCGGGTCAATCAGGACGCTACGAAAGAGAGAGGCCAACGACGAAATGTGGTTATGCCATGGGCAGAGGGCAAATCCAGTTTACGCCCGAAACAGATCAGCGGCACTATCTTAAACCATGTCTGCTGCTGTTGAAGCCATGTCCACTCAGGTGCAGAGCGCTCCTCAGACTCGGACACATTTACAGGGTGTAAAAGCGCCTTTCATTCATCACACAGTCTGTGCAGCATCAGTCTGAGCTCACCTGCAGAAAACCGAGGCCACGTGGATATTTCTCAATGTTTATGTGGACCAGGAGGACGACACACCGACGTCCTCTGCAGAGAGTCTGTATTCTCGGCGGCACTAGCAAAGTGCGTCACGTGTTTGCTTGTTTTGCCAGCTCCTGCGTATAAAAGGCACTGAGCTACTTTTTGTAGGCGTTCGTGACGGGCTTTGCGCAAGATGAACCCAATACTTAATAGAACCATGGTGGTGAAATGATACGACGCTGACTGGATTAAAACATTTAAGGATGTTTTTATTTATTTGTATGTTATTTGTCAAATTAAATCCAGGTGGTTGGATAAAATACAGCTGTGGAAAAAAAGTTTTCAGACACCCAATGCATTTGGGTAATATTTTATTAAGAATCATCTTAGCTTTCATGTGCAATTTTTTTTAGTACAGTCACAGGACAAAATACTTAAACAAATCCTGAAAACAGCATTAAAAACTAAAATTGATTAGTTCCATAAAAATCCAGACAAGGTTTGAATATTGGGTCATTTTTGGTACCAGTGATCCACTAATGAAGGAGTGCTTTTTAGTATAAGACACATTTTTTCTGCTCTGCGTGCTTCATGTTAAAGCCAGTACATTTGAACGATTCTTCAGAGACAAAAACGGGTAAAATAAGGAACCTAAACGCAGATGATTATGTGTCGCTAGTTGTTGTTTTAAGGTGCAGAATTCTCTCATTTCTAACCATCATGGACAGAGTTCTCTGGAGATTCCAGTGTTTGTGGGACAATGAGCCTTCAGCTTTTCCCTTTCTCTTTTTCTTCCAGGCAGACAAGACGAAAATTCACCAATTAAAAGAGATTATCACAGCTGCTTTCAACGCACATATGATGGGGACATGTGACCAGTTTACGAGAACAAACGTCACATGTCAGGGTGCAGCTGTGACAGGAGGAGTTTTCATTTATTTAGTTAAGTAAAGTTTAATTTAATAATGTACTCAGTTGATCATTGATCAAAGTTTGATTGGAGGGTTTATTTTGACACTATGGTTGTCTACTTACCAAACTAGGGGAGGGGCAGTAGTTGGAGCAGTGGTAAGGGGCAGTAGTTGAGGGCAGTTGTAGGGGCTGTAGGTGGGTTTTATACCAGTGAGTATTGGCTTCAAAACACCCACTCTGATATGTGTGTCCCGATTAGGCAAGGTGCAGTTGATGAATATGACGCCTATGAGCAAAAAAGATATTATGACTGATGTTATGACACCAACATGATCACCAGTTATTTCCTCATCATGTTTGTCACTCCCCACAGGTAGAGATCCTCTCTCCTCTGGAGACGATTCCTGAAGTGATTCCTGACTGAACAGACCAGATGTCCTGAGACGTTCTTGGTTCAGAGTGAGAGGTTAGTTATCATTTCAGGGAGGAGCTCAGTGTCTGTCTCTGAGTGTCATCCAGAGTTCCCCGCTGTACTGAGGACTGTCCCCTCCATCAGAGGGCAGGACCCCTCTTCTCTCCATGGGATCAGACACTCAGAGGACCAGATGGACAGAGGACACCGGAGCTGAGAGAAACACACCACAGATGACTTTTGATAACAAGGTAATTATCTCTTAATAATATAATACCGAAACATGCAGGAATATACAAACGTATATTATTTAGACTCTGACTGTAACAGTATAATGAAGGGGATTCAGTCAGGACTGTTATATTTGTTTACACTAGTGAACTAAAAAACTGGTAAGTGAATGCTAAGATATCTTTGTTTGTACACAAATCAATACAATTTGACATTTAGATCTGTCAATATGACTTAATTTCTCTGGAGTAGAAAAAAAAATATTTTACCTTCAATAAACAACTGTAGAGTCTGTTCTTGTAATTCTTTTCCATTTGAGTCAAAGCTTTTCAGATCATATTGACCACTGTCATTCCTGCTCAGGTCATTGATCCTAAATGTTCCATCACTGGGATTAAAGACAGATCTGTCTTTTATCACATTATTTACAATTGTTTTGTTTCTCCATGTTAATATTACTGATGATCCCTTTTTCACATCCCATCCATATATTTCTAAGGCGTTGTCCATCAGTCTGATGACCACAGTTCCTCCCAAAGCTCCATAACACTGAGCTCCACTCTGTCTGCCATCACAGTAAGTTCCAGTTTACAAACTAAAGCCGTGTGTATAAAAGACCATCTCACCATGAGAGACTCCAAGTATCATCAGCATCAGTCCAACCACAGCTTCCATGTCTCCTCTCTTTCACTCTGTTCAGAAGCCTTCAAACTTATCAATTCCTCCAAGTCAAACCTATGTACTCCTGCCTTCAAAAGAAAGCAGTGTGTTGTGGAGTGATCAGCCTCAAGGACGTGTTTGAAATGTGCACAACGTTGTTCTAATTCCCTTTATAAGAAGAAAAAAGAAAGGGAAGCAGTATCAACTTTTTTCCTCTTTAAGCTCAGTACAACAATGGCTTTCATGTGTGATGGATGTGGAAGAGAGGAAATATCCTCAGTTGAAACTGACAGCTAACTTTCTAAGACATCAGCATACATCCTACACTTAACAGTCTGAAACGTCTCCTTTTACTGATCACCTTCACAAGAAGAGGTTTTTACAAACACTGAACACAGAGAGGCACACAAAAGGAAGTGAAACACCTAACTCACCACAAAAAGAAACCTCACAGTATTTTCCACATCCAAAGAACCTGACACCACCTAACACATGGTTGGACAAGACAATACTAAGAAAAGCATTTATCCATTCAACAAAGTTATAGTCGACCATTAAACTGGATCTTTTTGATAGTCCAACATGTAGACTGAAATATTTTTATTATGAAGGAAACAGAATAAAAGTCTCCATTTCTATCACAATGGAAAGCTGTCAGTAAGAAAATATATAATCATTTCACACTCTTCGTCTTGCTCTTTTTGTTTTTTTGTAATAATGTTTATATTAGTTTTTTTTCCTTTACTATTTCCTGACGGCCACATGAAAATGTTTTTAACTCATGTCAAAGTATGAAAGTCAACAGCACAGCCCTTTATGAACCATGTAGAGGAAACCTCTGACCTGCTAATAGGAGCCAAGAGTTTTTATTCAAAGCAAATTAATCTTCAGCGTCCATGAAATGACAATGTTTGAACCAGGGATAGAGGACCCACCGGTGGACCCCTAAGGCTGATCCATGTACTGAACACAGGCCAGGAAAGGAAATCTTCATGACTGCACATGGCAAAGGAATAAACTCACACTGGCGTCCCTTACAGTCCTGTGGCCTATCACAACCAAACCAATGAACAGTAATGCAGCAGGGAAGTTGGTCTTGTAGCAAGCACACCCAAAATTATGAAACAGTTGATTTAAATTATTAACAACCCAAAGACACATCCATATTCCAGTACTCGCAATTAAATATTTACATTGAATAAACACAGTATTGTGAGGACCATTGTTCACAGCTGACTGACAAACACAATTAATCGATCTTGTGACCTCACAATAAACTCTCAATAATTATTAGATAAATATATGGCTACAATCTTTTATTCATATTTCATATCATATATTTTCTTTAAGAAAATATTAAAATATGTCTTAAAAAATATATATCTGTGGATGTATTTAACAGAATCTGAATTTATCAAAGACAAAAACAACCACTGCCGGTTTTCAGTAGAGGAAAAAAAGAACAAAAAAGTAGAGATGGAAAAAACATCTCACCATAGGAGACCCAAGTAAGCGATCACAACAGTCCAAACTCAGCGTTCATGTCTCCTCCTCAGTTCAGCCTCTGTTGAGTCAGTCTGCAGCTTTAGAAAGTTTATCTTAATTATCAGCTACAAGTTCCTTTACTCTGCAGATGAGGCTGTGTTTACACAGAGGACTGAGTCCAAACTGCACTATCATGATGTTTTTGTTGCAGAGAGCAGAAATTTCAGTGGCATCAACTTGACTTCCTTTACAGACATCACTCTAGCCTTCTGACATGATGAAAGAGAGCGAAGGATTCTTCATGTTAGAGTTGGACTAAAAAATTTGCATTGTGTGTGGAGTCATTCGGGCCTCAAAGAAAAATAAATGTAAAAATAATAATTATAATAATAACCCATGTTTACAGTTCCTCCTGTTGCTTATCATTTATGGCCATACATCATAACATACTGTAACAACCATAGGTCTTCACACACAGAGTAATACAACCCTTAGGGGGATTGTGCGGAGGTACTACTGGGGCGATTCGCAAAATCTTTGTTGATTAAAATTTTTTTAATAGATATTATTTTAATTTTCTCCCACAAATTTCAAATATATTTAAATACATATGTAGCAATGAAACTAACAATTTAGTATAGGAATAAATGCACGCACACATACACAAGCATCTGATACTGATGTAAACATCAGTATTACCTGTATAAAACTTCCTCACCAGAGTCTCTCACATTAAACACCGTCTCCTCTCATCCACACAGACACACCTGTGTTCACCAAGCTACAGCTTTCACAGTGCTAAAAACGTTAAGGGGGTTTTTTTTTTTCCACACAATGTCCAAATGGATGAAATGCTGACCGCGAAGAAACGGGGATGTAAACGGGAATAATATCGCTTATAACCTGTTTGAGCTGAATGACTGATAATGCTGAGACTGTTTTTGGTCACCAGAAGTGAAGGTAAGAAATTTTTTCCCTCCATTATTTTGATGTCAGATCTCCGTTAAACAGTGAATGTGTGTAATGAGCTTGCTGTGAAAAGCCTTAGGTTGGTTGAACCAGGTGTGTCTGTGTGGATGATAGGGCTGTTTTTTGGACAGACAGGTTGTTTAATGAGAGAGACACGGTGATCAGTTTTATTACACTTATTACCGATGGTTTTACATTTGATCGCTGTTGCCTGCTGCCTCTACATTGCAAGGCATGCAAACTCATGTTATGCCCACACAAATAGAGTGGACACCTTCATCATAAAAAAACTTGACCTCTGGCATTGCTGCATCATTGAGTGAAACTAAGACATGTCCTCCAGCCCTGCAGACATTCCATCCACTGATGCAGGCATGTCATGCGGGGAGCCCCAGCTGCATGAACATCTTTTAGGGGAGGCCCAGCTTTGCAGAACTTTGAGAACCTGTTGAATGGTGATGGTGCTGAAGTGAGCTAAAGAAAGAAGTGATCACCGTTGACAAGGTCCTTATCTTGCATTTAAAAAGGTTTATTACAAGAATGAATGATGTCAAAAATTCTTGCCAAATCTGAGAGAGCTTCTGACCAATTGTCGAATCCCCTCTCTCGTTCAGCTCCCACAGTCACCTTACAGTGGGGGAAATAAGTATTTGATCCCCTGCTGAATTTGTAAGTTTGCCCACTTCCATAGAAATGATCAGACTCTGGTTTTTATGGTTGTTTACTGGTTATGGGTATAGACAGAATATCAATCGAAAATTTGCATAAAAAAACCCACACAAACTAAAAGTTAGAAATTGTTATGTTTTTTTATTAAGGGGAAATAAGTATTTGAAAACCCAAACAATTTCACTTAGCATTCAGGCTCCTACAGATTGGCTGGTGCGCCTGTGGCACATAGCTATCTCAGTCAACTAATTACCAATAACTCCTGATCTTAACCTCGTCAGTATATAAAGCACACCTGCCTCTAAGAAACATTTCTTACATTCCAACTTCTACGCACCATGGGCAAAGACCAAGAAGCAGTCCAAAAGATGTCAGGACAAGAGTGTAGACCTGCACTAGGCTGTATAGGTACAAAACATCAGCAAAAGGCTTGGTGAGTAAGGTGACAACTATTGGTGCCATTATTCGCAAGTGGAATACCCATCAAAGGACCACAACTGGTCCCTCGGTCTGGACTC